>NC_086444.1:1211135713-1211243213 GCF_028390025.1 Pseudophryne corroboree
TGTGCGCCATTGCTCCTCATACACACTTCACACTCCGGTCACTGAGGGTGCAGGGCGCTGGGCGGGGGCGCCCTGAGCAGCAATAAAAACACCTTGGCTGGCAAAACAATCACAATATATAGCCCCAGAGGCTATATATGTGATAATTACCCCTGCCAGAATCCGGAAAAAAGCGGGAGAAAAGTCTGCGAAAAAGGGGCGGAGCTATCTCCCTCAGCACACTGGCGCCATTTCTCCCTCACAGCTCCGCTGGAAGGAAGCTCCCTGGCTCTCCCCTGCAGTCTACACTACAGAAAAGGGTAAAAAAGAGAGAGGGGGCACTAAATTTAGGCGCAGTAAATATTATAGCAGCTATAGAGGACATAATTCAGTTAGTCCCTGCAGTATATAGCGCTCTGGTGTGTGCTGGCATACTCTCTCTCTGTCTCCCCAAAGGGCTTCTGTGGGGTCCTGTCCTCTGTTAGAGCATTCCCGGTGTGTGTGCGGTGTGTCGGTACGGCTGTGTCGACATGTTTGATGAGGAAAATTATGTGGAAGCGGAGCAGATGCCTATAGAAGTGATGTCACCCCCTGCGGGGCAGACACCTGAGTGGATGGTTTTATGGAAGGAATTACGTGCAAGTGTCGACTCCTTACACAAAAAATTTGGCGACATGCCAAATGCGGGACAGCCGGCTTCTCAGCTCGTGCCTGCCCAGGTGTCTCAAAGGCCATCAGGGGCTCTAAAACGCCCGCTACCTCAGATGGCAGACGCAGATGTCGACACAGATACTGATACCAGTGTCGACGACGATGAGTCTAATCTAATGTCCACTAGGGCCATTCGTTGCATGATTGAGGCAATGAAAGAGGTGTTACACATTTCGGATATAAACCCAGGTACCACTAAAAAGGGTATTATGTTTGGGGAGAATAAACTACCTGTAGTTTTTCCCCCATCTGAAGAATTAAATGAAGTGTGTGAAGTAGCGTGGGCTTTCCCCGATAAAAGATTGGTAATCTCTAAAAAGTTACTAATGGCGTTCCCTTTCCCGCCAGAGGATAGGGCACGTTGGGAAACACCTCCTAGGGTGGATGAAGCGCTCACACGTTTGTCTAAAAAGGTGACACTTCCGTCTCCGGCCGCCCTGAAGGAGCCTGCGGATAGAAAGCAGGAGGCGATCCTGAAGTCTGTATATACACACTCAGGCATTATACTTAGACCAGCTATTGCGTCAGCATGGATGTGCAGTGCTGCCGCTGCATGGTCAGATTCCCTGTCAGAAAATATTGACACCCTAGACAGGGACACTATTCTGCTAACCATAGAGCACATAAAAGACTCAGTCTTATACATGAGAGATGCACAGAGGGAGATCTGCCGGCTGGCATCTAAAATAAGTGCATTGTCCATTTCTGCTAGGAGAGGCTTATGGACTTGCCAGTGGACAGGGGATGCAGATTCAAAAGGCACATGGAAGTTTTGCCTTATAAGGGTGAGGAGTTATTCGGGGATGGTCTCTCGGACCTAGTTTCCACAGCGACAGCTGGGAAGTCAGCATTTTTACCCCATGTTCCCTCACAGCCTAAAAAAGCGCCGTTTTATCAAGTACAGTCCTTTCGGACCCAGAAAAACAGGCGAGGAAAAGGCGGGTCCTTTCTGTCCAGAGGCAGAGGTAGGGGAAAAAGACTGCAACAAACAGCAGGTTCCCAGGAGCAAAAGCCCTCCCCCGCTTCTTCCAAATCCGCCGCATGACGGTGGGGCTCCACAGGCGGAGCCAGGTACGGTGGGGGCCGCCTCAAAAATTTCAGCGATCAGTGGGTTCGCTCACGGGTGGATCCCTGGATCCTTCAAGTAGTATCTCAGGGGTACAAGCTGGAATTCGAGGCGCCTCCCCGCCGCCGTTTCCTCAAATCGGCCTTACCGACAACTCCCTCGGGCAGGGAGGCTGTACTAGAGGCAATTCACAAGCTGTATTCCCAGCAGGTGATAGTCAAAGTACCCCTACTTCAACAAGGACGGGGTTACTATTCCACACTGTTTGTGGTACCGAAACCGGACGGTTCGGTGAGACCCATTATAAATTTAAAATCCTTGAACACATACATAAAAAGATTCAAGTTCAAGATGGAATCGCTCAGGGCGGTTATTGCAAGCCTGGACGAGGGGGATTACATGGTATCCCTGGACATCAAGGATGCTTACCTGCATGTCCCCATTTATCATCCTCACCAGGAGTACCTCAGATTTGCGGTACAAAATTGCCATTACCAATTCCAGACACTGCCGTTTGGACTGTCCACGGCACCGAGGGTGTTTACCAAGGTAATGGCGGAAATGACGATACTCCTTCGAAAAAAGGGAGTTTTAATTATCCCGTACTTGGACGATCTCCTAATAAAGGCGAGATCCAGGGAGCAGTTGTTGGTAGGAGTAGCACTATCTCAGGAGGTGCTACACCAGCACGGTTGGATTCTGAATATTCCAAAGTCACAGCTGGTTCCGACGACACGTCTACTGTTCCTGGGAATGATTCTGGACACAGTCCAGAAAAAAGTGTTTCTCCTGAAGGAGAAAGCCAAGGAGTCTCTAGTCGGAGACCTCCTGAAACCGAAACAGGTGTCGGTGCATCACTGCACGCGAGTCCTGGGAAAGATGGTGGCTTCTTACGAAGCAATTCCTTTCGGCAGGTTCCATGCCAGAATCTTTCAGTGGGACCTGTTGGACCAATGGTCCGGATCGCATCTTCAGATGCATCGGCTAATAACCCTGTCTCCAAGAACCAGGGTGTCTCTGCTGTGGTGGCTGCAGAGTGCTCATCTCCTAGAGGGCCGCAGATTCGGCATACAGGACTGGGTCCTGGTGACCACGGATGCCAGCCTTCGAGGCTGGGGGGCAGTCACACAGGGAAGAAACTTCCAAGGACTATGGTCGAGTCAGGAGACTTCCCTACACATAAATATTCTGGAACTAAGGGCCATTTACAATGCCCTAAGTCAGGCAAAACCCCTGCTTCTACACCAGCCGGTACTGATCCAGTCAGACAACATCACGGCGGTCGCCCATGTAAACCGACAGGGCGGCACAAGAAGCAGGACGGCAATGGCAGAAGCCACAAGGATTCTCCGATGGGCGGAAAATCACGTGCTAGCACTGTCAGCAGTGTTCATTCCGGGAGTGGACAACTGGGAAGCAACTTCCTCAGCAGACACGACCTCCACCCGGGAGAGTGGGGACTTCATCCAGAAGTCTTCACACTGATTGTAAATCGTTGGGAACGGCCACAGGTGGACATGATGGCGTCCCGCCTAAACAAAAAACTAGAGAGATATTGCGCCAGGTCAAGGGACCCTCAGGCGATAGCGGTGGACGCTCTAGTGACACCGTGGGTGTACCAGTCAGTTTGTGTTCCCTCCTCTGCCTCTCATACCAAAGGTACTGAGAATAATAAGAAAACGAGGAGTAAGGACAATACTCGTGGTTCCGGATTGGCCAAGAAGAGCTTGGTACCCGGAACTTCAAGAGATGATCTCAGAGGACCCATGGCCTCTGCCGCTCAGACGGGACCTGCTGCAGCAGGGGCCCGGTCTGTTCCAAGACTTACCGCGGCTGCGTTTGACGGCATGGCGGTTGAACGCCGGATCCTAAAGGAAAAGGGCATTCCGGAGGATGTCATTCCTACGCTGATTAAAGCCAGGAAAGATGTAACTAAAACATTATCACCGCATATGGCGGAAATATGTTGCTTGGTGTGAGGCCAATAAGGCCCCAACAGAGGAATTTCAGCTGGGTCGATTTCTGCACTTCCTACAGGCAGGAGTGACTATGGGCCTAAAATTAGGCTCCATTAAGGTACAGATATCGGCTCTGTCGATTTTCTTCCAAAAAGAACTAGCTTCACTACCTGAAGTTCAGACATTTGTAAAAGGGGTGCTGCATATTCAGCCCCCTTTTGTGCCTCCAGTGGCACCCTGGGATCTCAACGTGGTGTTGAATTTCCTAAAATCACATTGGTTTGAGCCACTAAAGACCGTGGATCTAAAATATCTCACGTGGAAAGTGGTCATGTTATTGGCCTTGGCTTCGGCCAGGCGTGTATCAGAATTGGCGGCTTTGTCATTTAAAAGCCCTTATCTGATTTTCCATATGGATAGGGCAGAATTGAGGACTCGTCCCCAGTTTCTCCCTAAGGTGGTATCTGCTTTTCATTTGAACCAACCTATTGTAGTGCCTGCGGCTACTAGGGACTTGGAGGATTCCAAGTTACTGGACGTAGTCAGGGCCTTGAAAATCTATGTTTCCAGGACGGCTGGAGTCAGGAAAACTGACTCGCTATTTATCCTGTATGCACCCAACAAACTGGGTGCTCCTGCTTCTAAGCAGACTATTGCTCGCTGGATTTGTAGCACAATTCAGCTGGAGCATTCTGCGGCTGGACTGCCGCATCCTAAATCAGTTAAAGCCCATTCTACAAGGAAGGTGGGCTCATCTTGGGCGGCTGCCCGAGGGGTCTCGGCTTTACAACTTTGCCGAGCTGCAACTTGGTCAGGGGCAAACACGTTTGCTAAATTCTACAAAATTGATATCCTGGCTGAGGAGGACCTTGAGTTCTCTCATTCGGTGCTGCAGAGTCATCCGCACTCTCCCGCCCGTTTGGGAGCTTTGGTATAATCCCCATGGTCCTTACGGAGTTGCCAGCATCCACTAGGACGTAAGAGAAAATAAGATTTTACTCACCGGTAATTCTATTTCTCGTAGTCCGTAGTGGATGCTGGGCGCTCGTCCCAAGTGCGGATTGTCTGCAATACTTGTACATAGTTATTGTTCACTAAAGGGTTATTGTTATGAGCCATCTGTTGAGAGGCTCAGTTATGTTTCATACTGTTAACTGGATATGGTATCACGAGTTATACGGTGTGATTGGTGTGGCTGGTACGAGTCTTACCCGGGATTCAAAATCCTTCCTTTCTCTATCGTCCTAGTGGATGCTGGGGTTCCTGAAAGGACCATGGGGAATAGCGGCTCCGCAGGAGACAGGGCACAAAAAGTAAAGCTTTTCCGATCAGGTGGTGTGCACTGGCTCCTCCCCCTATGACCCTCCTCCAGACTCCAGTTAGATTTTTGTGCCCGGCCGAGAAGGGTGCAATCTAGGTGGCTCTCCTAAAGAGCTGCTTAGAGAAAGTTTAGCTAGGTTTTTTATGTTACAGTGATTCCTGCTGGCAACAGGATCACTGCAGCGAGGGACTGAGGGGAGAAGGAGTCAACTCACCTGCGTGCAGGATGGATTGGCTTCTTGGCTACTGGACATCAAGCTCCAGAGGGACGATCACAGGTACAGCCTGGATGGTCACCGGAGCCGCGCCGCCGGCCCCCTTGCAGATGCTGAAGACAGAAGAGGTCCAGAATCGGCGGCTGAAGACTCCTGCAGTCTTCTAAAGGTAGCGCACAGCACTGCAGCTGTGCGCCATTTTCCTCTCAGCACACTTCACACGGCAGTCACTGAGGGTGCAGGGCGCTGGGAGGGGGGCGCCCTGGGAGGCAAAATGAGTACCTATAAAGGCTAAAAATACCTCACATATAGCCCTAGAGGCTATATGGAGATATTTAACCCCTGCCTGATTTCTCAAAATAGCGGGAGACGAGCCCGCCGGAAAAGGGGCGGGGCCTATCTCCTCAGCACACGGCGCCATTTCCTCTCACAGCTCCGCTGGTCAGGACGGCTCCCAGGTCTCTCCCCTGCACTGCACTACAGAAACAGGGTAAAACAGAGAGGGGGGGCAAATTTATGGCGATATTTTTATATAACAAAGCAGCTATAGGGGAGCACTTATTATAAGGCTATCCCTGATATATATATAGCGCTTTTGGTGTGTGCTGGCAAACTCTCCCTCTGTCTCCCCAAAGGGCTAGTGGGTCCTGTCTTCATTAGGAGCATTCCCTGTGTGTCTGCTGTGTGTCGGTACGTGTGTGTCGACATGTATGAGGACGATATTGGTGTGGAGGCGGAGCAATTGCCAAATATGGGGATGTCACCTCCTAGGGGGTCGACACCAGAATGGATGCCTTTATTTATGGAACTACGGGATAGTGTCAACACGCTAAAGCAGTCGTTTGACGACATGAGACGGCCGGACAATCAATTAGTGCCTGTCCAGGCGACTCAAACACCGTCAGGGGCTGTGAAACGCCCTTTGCCTCAGTCGGTCGACACAGACCCAGACACAGGCGATGACTCCAGTGGTGACGGTGACGAATCAACCGTATTTTCCAGTAGGGCCACACGTTATATGATTTTGGCAATGAAGGAGGCGTTACATTTAGCTGATACTACAGGTACCACTAAACAGGGTATTATGTGGGGTATGAAAAAACTACCTATAGTTTTTCCTGAATCAGAAGAACTAAATGACGTGTGTAATGAAGCGTGGGTTGCCCCTGATAAAAAGCTGATAATTTCAAAGAAATTATTGGCATTATACCCTTTCCCGCCAGAGGTTAGGGAGCGCTGGGAAACACCTCCTAGGGTGGACAAGGCGCTAACACGCTTATCTAAACAAGTGGCGTTACCCTCTCCTGAGACGGCCGCACTTAAAGATCCATCAGATAGGAGGATGGAAAATATCCAAAAAAGTATATACACACATGCAGGTGTTATACTACGACCAGCTGTAGCAACTGCCTGGATGGGCAGTGCGGGGGTAGTTTGGTCAGAATCCCTGATTGAGAATATTGATACCCTGGACAGGGACAATATTCTACTGTCGTTAGAACAAATAAAGGATGCATTTCTTTATATGCGTGATGCACAGAGGGATATATGCACACTGGCATCACGGGTAAGTGCTATGTCCATTTCGGCCAGAAGAGCTTTATGGACGCGACAGTGGACAGGCGATGCGGATTCAAAACGGCATATGGAAGTTTTGCCGTATAAGGGGGAGGAGTTATTTGGAGTCGGTCTATCAGATTTGGTAGCCACGGCTACAGCCGGGAAATCCACCTTTCTACCTCAAGTCACTCCCCAACAGAAAAAGGCACCGATTTTTCAACCGCAGCCCTTTCGTTCCTTTAAAAATAAGAGAGCAAAGGGCTATTCATATTTGCCACGAGGCAAAGGTCGAGGGAAGAGACAGCAACACGCAGCTCCTTCCCAGGATCAGAAGCCCTCCCCGGCTTCTACAAAAGCCTCAGCATGACGCTGGGGCTTCTCAAGCGGACTCGGGGACGGTGGGCGGTCGTCTCAAAAATTACAGCGCGCAGTGGGCTCACTCGCAAGTAGATCCCTGGATCCTGCAGATAATATCTCAGGGATACAGGTTGGAATTAGAGACAGATCCACCTCGCCGTTTCCTGAGGTCTGCTTTACCAACGTCCCCCTCCGAAAGGGAGACGGTGTTGGAAGCCATTCACAAGCTGTACTCTCAGCAGGTGATAGTCAAGGTACCTCTTCTGCAACAAGGGAAGGGGTATTATTCCACTCTTTTTGTGGTACCGAAGCCGGATGGCTCGGTAAGGCCTATTCTAAATCTGAAGTCCTTGAACCTGTACATAAAGAAGTTCAAGGTCAAAATGGAGTCACTCAGAGCAGTGATAGCGAACCTGGAAGAGGGGAACTTTATGGTATCCTTGGACATCAAGGATGCGTATCTCCACGTTCCAATTTACCCCTCACACCAGGGGTACCTCAGGTTCGTTGTACAAAACTGTCACTATCAGTTTCAGACGCTGCCGTTCGGATTGTCCACGGCACCTCGGATCTTTACAAAGGTAATGGCCGAGATGATGATTCTTCTTCGAAGAAAAGGCGTATTAATTATCCCATACTTGGACGATCTCCTAATAAGGGCGAGGTCCAGAGAACAGCTAGAGATGGGATTAGCACTGTCTCAAGAAGTGCTAAAACAGCACGGGTGGATTCTGAATATTCCAAAATCCCAGTTAATGCCGACAACTCGTCTGCTGTTCCTAGGGATGATTCTGGACACGGTTCAGAAAAAGGTTTTTCTCCCGGAGGAAAAAGCCAAGGAGTTATCCGAGCTTGTCAGGAACCTCCTAAAACCAGGAAAGGTGTCTGTACATCAATGCACAAGAGTCCTGGGAAAAATGGTGGCTTCTTACGAAGCGATTCCATTCGGCAGATTCCACGCAAGAATTTTCCAAAGGGATCTGTTGGACAAATGGTCAGGGTCGCATCTTCAGATGCACCTACGGATAACCCTGTCTCCAAGGACAAGGGTGTCTCTTCTGTGGTGGTTGCAGAGTGCTCATCTATTGGAGGGCCGCAGATTCGGCATACAGGATTGGATCCTGGTGACCACGGACGCCAGCCTGAGAGGCTGGGGAGCAGTCACACAAGGAAGAAACTTCCAGGGAGTATGGACGAGCCTGGAAACGTCTCTTCACATAAACATTCTGGAACTAAGAGCAATATACAATGCTCTAAACCAGGCAGAACCTCTGCTTCAGGGAAAACCGGTATTGATCCAGTCGGACAACATCACGGCAGTCGCCCATGTGAACAGACAGGGCGGCACAAGAAGCAGGAGGGCAATGGCAGAAGCTGCAAGGATTCTTCGCTGGGCAGAGAATCATGTGATAGCACTGTCAGCAGTGTTCGTCCCGGGAGTGGACAACTGGGAAGCAGACTTCCTCAGCAGACACGATCTTCACCCGGGAGAGTGGGGACTTCATCCAGAAGTCTTCCACATGCTGGTAACCCGTTGGGAAAGACCAATGGTGGACATGATGGCGTCTCGCCTCAACAAAAAACTGGACAGGTATTGCGCCAGGTCAAGAGATCCGCAGGCAATAGCTGTGGACGCGCTGGTAACGCCTTGGGTGTACCAGTCGGTGTATGTGTTTCCTCCTCTGCCTCTCATACCAAAAGTATTGAGAATTATACGGCAAAGAGGCGTAAGAACGATACTAGTGGTTCCGGATTGGCCAAGGAGGACTTGGTACCCGGAACTTCAAGAGATGATCACGGAAGATCCGTGGCCTCTACCTCTAAGGAGGGACTTGCTTCAGCAGGGTCCCTGTCTGTTTCAAGACTTACCGCGGCTGCGTTTGACGGCATGGCGGTTGAACGCCGGATCCTAAAGGAAAGAGGCATGCCGGAAGAAGTCATTCCTACTTTGATTAAAGCAAGGAAGGAAGTAACCGTGCAACATTATCACCGAATTTGGCGAAAATATGTTGCGTGGTGCGAAGATCGGAGTGCTCCGACGGAGGAATTTCAACTGGGTCGATTCCTACATTTCCTGCAATCAGGATTGTCAATGGGTCTCAAATTGGGATCTATTAAGGTTCAAATTTCGGCCCTGTCGATTTTCTTTCAAAAAGAATTGGCTTCAGTCCCTGAAGTCCAGACCTTTGTTAAGGGAGTGCTGCATATACAGCCGCCTGTGGTGCCTCCAGTGGCACCGTGGGATCTAAATGTGGTTTTGGACTTCCTAAAATCTCATTGGTTTGAACCACTAAAAAAGGTGGATTTGAAATATCTCACATGGAAAGTGACCATGCTTCTAGCCCTGGCTTCTGCCAGGAGAGTGTCAGAATTGGCAGCTTTATCTTACAAAAGCCCATATCTGATTTTCCATTCGGACAGGGCAGAACTGCGAACTCGTCCGCATTTTCTCCCTAAGGTGGTGTCAGCATTTCATCTGAACCAGCCTATTGTAGTGCCTGCGGCTACAAGTGACTTGGAGGACTCCAAGTTACTGGACGTTGTCAGAGCATTAAAAATATATATTGCAAGGACAGCTGGAGTCAGAAAATCTGACTCGTTGTTTATATTGTATGCACCCAACAAGATGGGTGCTCCTGCGTCTAAGCAGACGATTGCTCGTTGGATCTGTAGCACAATCCAACTTGCACATTCTGTGGCAGGCTTGCCACAGCCTAAATCTGTAAAGGCCCACTCCACAAGGAAGGTGGGCTCATCTTGGGCGGCTGCCCGAGGGGTCTCGGCATTACAACTTTGCCGAGCAGCTACGTGGTCAGGGGAGAACACGTTTGTAAAATTTTACAAATTTGATACTCTGGCTAAGGAGGACCTGGAGTTCTCTCATTCGGTGCTGCAGAGTCATCCGCACTCTCCCGCCCGTTTGGGAGCTTTGGTATAATCCCCATGGTCCTTTCAGGAACCCCAGCATCCACTAGGACGATAGAGAAAATAAGATTTTACTTACCGATAAATCTATTTCTCGGAGTCCGTAGTGGATGCTGGGCGCCCATCCCAAGTGCGGATTATCTGCATAAGTTGTACATAGTTATTGTTAACTAATTCGGGTTATTGTTAAAGGAAGCCATCTTTCAGAGGCTCCGCTGTTATCATACTGTTAACTGGGTTTAGATCACAAGTTGTACGGTGTGATTGGTGTGGCTGGTATGAGTCTTACCCGGGATTCAAAATCCTCCCTTATTGTGTACGCTCGTCCGGGCACAGTACCTAACTGGAGTCTGGAGGAGGGTCATAGGGGGAGGAGCCAGTGCACACCACCTGATCGGAAAAGCTTTACTTTTTGTGCCCTGTCTCCTGCGGAGCCGCTATTCCCCATGGTCCTTTCAGGAACCCCAGCATCCACTACGGACTCCGAGAAATAGATTTATCGGTAAGTAAAATCTTATTTTTTATGTCAGCTCTTCCGGGCACAGTATCCTAACTGAGGCTTGGAGGAGGGTTATAGTGGGAGGAGCCAGTGCACACCAGGTAGTCTAAAAGCTTTTTTTTAGTTGTGCCCAGACTCCTGCGGAGCCGCTATTCCCCATGGTCCTTACGGAGTTCCCAGCATCCACTACGGACTATGAGAAATAGAATTACCGGTGAGTAAATTCTTATTTAAAATCTATTTATACACATACGGGGGCCTTGCTCAGACCGGCAATAGCGTCTGCTTGGATTTGTAGCGCTGTTGCGGCTTGGACGGATACTTTGTCAGCTGACATTGATACCCTGGATAGGGATACCATTTTATTGACCTTAGGTCACATTAAAGACGCAGTCTTATATATGAGAGACGCTCAGAGAGATGTTGGTCTGCTAGGTTCGAGAGCCAACACCATGGCGATTTCTGCTAGGCGAGCCCTGTGGACCCGCCAATGGACGGGTGATGCCGACTCAAAGAAGCATATGGAGGTTTTACCTTACAAAGGTGAGGATTTATTTGGGAAAGGTCTCGCGGACCTGGTTTCCACAGCTACCGCGGGCAAATCTACTTTTTTACCTTATGTTTCCCCACAGCAAAAGAAAACGCTGCAATATCAGATGCAGTCCTTTCGGTCGCATAAGTCCAGAAGAGGTCGGGGCTCTTCCTTCCTCGCCAGAGGTTAGGGAAGAGGGAAGAAACAGCCTGCTACGGCTAGTTCCCAGGAGCAGAAGTCCTCCCCGGCTTCTACTAAATCCACCGCATGACGCTGGGGCTCCACTGAGGGAGTCTGCGCCGGTGGGGGCACGTCTTCGACTCTTCAGCCACGTCTGTGTGCAGTCAGATCCTTGGGCAAGGGAAATTGTATCCCAGGGTTACAAACTGGAATTCGAAGATGTGCCTCCTCGCTGATTTTTCAAATCGGCTCTACCAGCTTCTCCCCCAGAGAGGGAGATAGTTTTAGCTGCAATTCAAAAACTGTGTCAACAACAAGTGGTTGTCGAAGTTCCCCTAGTTCAACAGGGGAAGGGGTACTATTCAACCCTATTTGTGGTCCCGAAACCGGATGGCTCGGTCAGACCCATTCTAAATTTAAAATCCCTAAACCTGTACTTGAAAAAGTTAAAATTCAAGATGGAATCGCTCCAGGCAGGGCAGTTATCTCCAGCCTGGAGGGGATTTATGGTGTCACTGGACATAAAGGACGCATACCTTCTGTCCCCATATATCCCCCTCATCAGGCGTACCTGAGATTCGCTGTACAGGACTGTCATTACCAGTTTCAGACGTTGCCGTTTGGGCTTTCCACGGCCCCGAGGATTTTCACCAAGGTAATGGCGGAAATGATGGTGCTCCTGCGCCGGCAGGGAGTCACAATTATCCCGTACTTGGACTATCTCCTGATAAAGGCGAGATCGAGAGATCAGTTGCTGGAAAGCGTGGCGCTCTCCCTGAGAGTGCTGCAGCAACATCGCTGGATTCTGAATCTACCAAAGTCACAGTTGGTTCCAACAACTCGGCTATCTTTCTTAGGCAGGATTCTGGACACGGAACAAAAGAGGGTTTTTCTCCCAATGGAAAAAGCCCAGGAACTCCAGAACATGGTCAGAGACCTGTTAAAACCGAAAAGAGTGTCAGTACATCAATGCATTCGAGTACTGGGAAAAATGGTGGCGACCTACGAGGCCATCCCCTTCGGCAGGTTTCATGCGAGGACATTTCAGTGGGACCTTCTGGACAAGTGGTCCGGGTCCCATCTTCAAATTTATCAGAAAATAAGCCTGTCCCCCAGGGCCAGGGTGTCTCTCCTGTGGTGGCTGCAGAGTGCTCACCTTCTAGAGGGTCGCAGGTTCGGCATTCAAGATTGGGTTCTGGTAACCACGGACGCGAGCCTCTGAGGATGGGGAGCAGTCGCACATGGAAGAAACTTTCAGGGGATATGGTCAAGCCAGGAGGCTTGTCTACACATCAACGTACTGGAATAGAGGGCCATATACAACGGCCTTCGTCAAGCGGAGAATTTGCTTTGCGACCTACCAGTTCTGATTCAGTCAGACAACATCACCGCAGTGGCTCATGTAAACCGCCAAGGCGGAACAAAGAGCAGAGTGGCAATGGCGGAAGCCACCAGAATTCTTCGCTGGGCGGAAAATCATGTAAGCGCACTGACAGCAGTGTTCATTCCGGGAGTGGACAACTGGGAAGCAGACTTCCTCAGCAGACGCGATCTACATCCAGGAGAGTGGGGACTTCATCAAGAAGTCTTCCAACAGATTGCAAGTCAGTGGGGACTGCCCCAGATAGACATGATGGCGTCCTGCCTCAACAAGAAACTGCAGAGGTATTGTGCCAGGTCAAGAGACCCTCAGGCGCTGGCAGTGGACGCCCTGCTGACACCGTGGGTGTTCCAGTCGGTCTATGTGTTTCCTCCTCTTCCTCTCATCCCCAAGGTATTGAGAATCATAAGAAGAAGAGTAGTACAGACAATTCTCATTGTTCCAGATTGGCCGCGAAGGGCCAGGTATCCGGATCTGCAGGAAATGCTCACAGAAGATCCGTGGCCTCTTCCTCTAAGACAGGACCTGTTACAACAGGGGCCCTGCCTGTTCCAAGACTTACCGCCGCTGCGTTTGACGGCATGGCGGTTGAACGCCGGATCCTAGTGGAAAAGGGCATTCCGGATGAGGTCATTCCTACTCTGATAAAGGCTAGGAAGGACGTGACGGCTAAACATTATCACCGTATATGGCGGAAGTATGTATCTTGGTGTGAGTCCAGGAATGCTCCTCCGGAAGAATTCCATCTGGGCCGTTTCCTTCACTTCCTACAGACTGGAGTGAATTTGAGCCTAAAATTAGGCTCCATTAAGGTTCAGATTTCGGCCCTATCCATTTTCTTTCAGAAGGAATTGGCCTCTCTCCCAGAAGTACAGACTTTTGTCAAGGGAGTGCTGCATATTCAGCCTCCTTTTGTACCTCCAGTGGCACCCTGGGACCTTAACGTGTTGCGGTTCCTTAAGTCTCACTGGTTTGAACCACTTAAAACGGTGGAATTAAAATCTCTCACTTGGAAAGTGGTCATGTTGTTAACCTTGGCATCGGCTAGGCGAGTGTCGGAGTTGGCGGCTTTGTCTCACAAAAGCCCCTATCTGGTTTTCCATGTGGATAGAGCAGAATTGTGGACTCGTCCTCAATTCTTACCCAATGTGGTTTCATCTTTTCATATGAACCAACCTATTGTAGTGCCTGTGGCTACGCGAGACTTGGAGGATTCAGAGTCCCTTGATGTAGTCAGGGCTTTGAAAATTTACGTGGCCAGAACGGCTCTGGTCAGAAAAACAGAGGCACTGTTTGTCCTGTATGCAGCCGACAAGGTTGGCGCTCCTGCTTCGAAGCAGACTATTGCTCGCTGGATCTATAACACGATTCAGCAGGCTCATTCTACGGCTGGATTGCCGTTACCAAAATCGGTAAAGGCCCATTCCACTAGGAAGGTGGGCTCGTCTTGGGCGTCTGCCCGAGGGGTCTCGGCACTACAGCTGTGCCGAGCTGCTACTTGGTCGGGGTCAAACACCTTTGCAAAGTTCTATAAGTTTGAAACCCTGGCTGATGAGGACTTCCTGTTTGCTCAGTCGGTGCTGCAGAGTCATCCGCACTCTCCCGCCCATTTGGGAGCTTTGGTATAATCCCCATGGTCCTTACGGAGTCCCCAGCATCCTCTAGGACGTAAAAGAAAATAAGATTTTAAACCTACCGGTAAATCTTTTTCTCCTAGTCCGTAGAGGATGCTGGGCGCCCGTCCCAGTGCGGACTACATCTGCAAGGCTTGTATATAGTTTTTGCTTACATAAGGGTTATGTTACAGTTTTGGTCAGTCTCGGACTGATACTGTGTTATTTCATACTGTTAAGTGGTTGCGTATATTCCATGTTATATGGTGTGGGCTGGTATGAATCTTGCCCTTAGATTAACAAAAATCCTTTCCTAGTACTGTCTGTCTCCTCTGGGCACAGTTTCTCTAACTGAGGTCTGGAGGAGGGGCATAGAGGGAGGAGCCAGTGCACACCCATTCTAAAGTTCTTTATAGTGCCCATGTCTCCTGCGGAGCAAATCTATCCCCACGGTCCTTACGGAGTCCCCAGCATCCTCTACGGACTATGAGAAAAAGATTTACCGGTAGGTTTAAAATTATATATATATATATATATATATATATATATATATATATATATATATATATATATATATATATATATATATATATATACGAAATAGAGGAGATGGCACCAAGGGAGTTATATCAACGCCCTACCTTAAAACGGAACCTTACAGTACTCTCCGGATAAATTATGTCAGATAACAAATAATAACATAAAAATTTATTAAAACAACATATAAACCCGACACAAATGTTCATAAGTATACAGAGTTGATACATTTACATTTGTCGCACAATTTGAACAATCAGTTTGTAGTGATGAGGAAAAAGCGTAGATATATCACTACGATTTCCTCCTCCTTATTGTAGATTCGGAGGTAACATCAGATAATAGATAGATAAATAACCCAATGCGTTTCGTCTTGTTCCAAGACTTCATCAGGGGTAAAATCTCTTCATTTCAGAACATATTGTCAGCACATAAAAGGTCATTCAAAGATGTATGAACAACGTTTCAATATTTCAATGGGACTTGATTGATACAGCGAGGACCATACCTCATATATCATCAGCTTGAGTCTGACATTCAGATATTCGAATATGGGGAAGATTCATATGTGTATAGAATCGAACTGGTTCACAAGCATAAGGAACCTCATCGGTCAGCAGCTTGAACCTGACACTCAGAGACTCAGGAGTGAAGGCAATTCAAATGGGTATAATGTCTAACCAATTTAGAACACGTGGTAGACCCTCCAGTTGTGCAGTGCTGACAGCCAAGTCTCTGTATAATCGTCATCAACAGCAGACAGCACCCGGCATACCATTCCGTCCCTATAGCAACTAATAACAACAAACAAACCAGAAGAAACATTAAAGTTATGAAAAACACGATCAATATGATCCAAACAGTTAAAACGGAATGGTATGCCGGGTGCTGTCTGCTGTTGATGTCACCCTGTAAGGAAGCCAGTGTTAGCGGCTGGGGAACGCGTCAGCAACCGCTCGTGGAGGATGACTCACTCCCAACGTCAGTTGGAGGGGACAGGTTAGCACCACGAGGGGGCGAGGGCTGATGACGTCATCCCCCGGGACACGATGGCGGCAACAAACGGTGATGATTCGTTCTGGCAGCGGCAGCACAATTTATGATTACATGGTGTATTGTCTGATGGGTATTTAAGATACAATTGTAGCACTTCACACTCATCCCTGACTAGGGGCTGCGGCCCGAAACGTGTTGGATGCACTGTTGGTAATAAACGCCACTTTCTTTCTGCAACAAATCTCCTGAGTGCCACCGTGACCTTTTGCTACATACAGTCCTATCTATCTATCTATCTATCTATCTATCTATCTATCTATCTATCTATCTATCTATCTATCTATCTATCTATCTATCTATCTATCTATCTATCTATCTATCTATCTATCTATCTATCTTTATTTTATTTTCCAGCCTGTCAAAAATGCAGTTTTGTCATTTCAACTCCTCCCCCCGACCCGTAGTATTTATTAATGATTATAATTGTTGTTGTTATTAATTTGCTACAAGGGTCCTGCAGCACCTACTAAAGTACATAAGCAAATATCAGCAGAACCATAAAAAGACAGTGGGTCTATCCAATGAAATGCTTCCATATTTCAGCCAATAAAAAAGGGCTATAATCATGATTTTTAGCCCGATGGTCCTTTTCGGGCTATACAATTGTAGCCCATTTTTATAAGCAGGAAAATATCCCAGGTGTTATTGGCCGAAAACGGGACAAGTTCCCGGACCTATGTCTTTTCTCTTACGTCCTAGAGGATGCTGGGGACTCCGTAAGGACCATAGGGTATAGACTGGCTCCACAGGAGACATGGGCACCACAAAGAACTTTAGAATGGGTGTGCACTGGGTCCTCCCTCTATGCCCCTCCTCCAGACCTCAGTTAGATCCTGTGCCCAGAGGAGACTGGGTGCATTACAGGGAGCTCTCCTGAGTTTCTCTGAAAAAAGAATTTTGTTAGGTTTTTTTATTTTCAGGGAGCACTGCTGGCAACAGGCTCCCTGCATCGTGGGACTGAGGAGAGAGAAGCAGACCTACTTAAGTGATAGGCTCTGTTTCTTAGGCTACTGGACACCGTTAGCTCCAGAGGGAGTTGGAACGCAGGTCTCACCCCGCCGTTCGTCCCAGAGCTGCGCCGCCGTCCTCCTCACAGAGCCGGAAGATAGAAGTTGGGTGAGTATAAGAAGAAAGAAGACTTCAAAGGCGGCAGAAGACTTCTGATCTTCCCTGAGGTAAGCTGCGCACCATTGCTCCCACACACAACACACACGAGCAGGCACTGATGGGTGCAGGGCACAGGGGGGGCGCCCTGGGCAGCAATATAAACCTCTAGGACTGGCATATAAGTATATATAGGCTGCGGAGGCAGTAGTTCTAAAAATCATACAAAATTGAGCGGGAACGAAGCCCGCCGCTGGAGGGGGCGGAGCTTGGTCCCACAACACTAACCAGCGCCATTTTCAGTGTTCTGCAGAGAAGCTGGCTCCCCAGACTCTCCCCTGCTGAAAACGGTGACACAGGGCTGAAATGAGGGGAGGGGGGGGGGGCACTTGTAAGGCGCAGTGAGTGTATTACACAGATAATTATATATAAAAAAGCGCTATATTATCTGGGAATTTGTTTCCAGTGTCAGTTGGCGCTGGGTGTGTGCTGGCATACTCTCTCTGTCTCTCCGAAGGGCCTTAGTGGGGAACTGTCTCCATATAAATATATCCCCGTGTGTGTGGGGGTGTCGGTACGAGTGTGTCGACATGTCTGAAGCGGAAGGCTCATCTAAGGAGGAGGTGGAATAGATGATTGTGATGTCTCCGTCGGCAACGCCGACTCCTGATTGGTTGGACATGTGGAATGTTTTAAATGCAAATGTGACCTTATTACATAAGAGGATGGACAAAGCAGAGTCCAGGGAAACGGCAGGGAGTCAATCCAAGGCTTTGACTGAGTCACAGGGCCCTTCAGGGTCTCAAAAACGTTCTCTATCCCAATTAGCAGACACTGATACCGACACGGATTCTGACTCCAGTGTCGACTACGATGATGCAAGGTTACACCCAAGGGTGGCCAAAAGTATTCATTATATGATCATTGCAATAAAAGATGTGTTGCATATCACAGATGACCCCTCTGTCCCTGACATGAGGGTGCGCATGTATACGGAAAAGAAACCTGAGGTAACCTTTCCGCCATCTCATGATCTGAACGAGTTATTTGAAAAAGCTTTGGAAACTCCAGACAAAAGACTGCAGATTCCCAAGAGGATCCTTATGGCGTATCCTTTCCCTGCACAGGACATGGTACGGTGGGAATCCTCGCCCAGGGTAGACAAGGCTTTAACGCGCTTGTCCAAGAAGGTGGCGCTACCGTCTCCTGACACGGCAGCCCTCAAGGATCCTGCTGATCGTAGACGGGAAACTATCTTAAAATCTATTTATACGCATACGGGTGCTTTACTCAGACAACAATAGCATCGGCATGGGTATGTAGCGCAGTTGTAGCTTGGACAGATACCTTGTCAGCTGACTTTGATACCCTAGATAGGGATACTATTTTATTGACGTTAGGTCATATTAAAGACTCAGTCTTATATATGAGAGACGCTCAAAGAGACGTTGGGCTGCTAGGTTCGAGAGCCAACGCCATGGCGATTTCTGCTAGGTGTGCCCTGTGGACCCGCCAATGGACGGGTGATGCCGACTCAAAGAAGCATATGGAGGTTTTATCTTACAAGGGTGAGGTTTTATTCGGGGAAGGTCTTGCGGACCTGGTTTCAACAGCTACCGCGGGTAAATCTACCTTTTTGGCTTTTGTTCCCCCGCAGCAAAAGAAAACTCAGCAGTATCAGATGCAGTCCTTTCGGTCGCATAAGTCCAGAAGAGGTCGGGGCTCATCCTTCCTCGCCAGAAGTAAGGGTAGAGGGAAAAGAACGCCTGCTTCGGCTAGTTCCCAGGAACAGAAGTCCTCCCCGGCTTCTGCTAAATCCACCGCATGACGCTGGGGCTCCACTGAGGGAGTCTGCCCCGGTGGGGGCACGTCTTCGACTCTTCAGCCAGGTCTGGGTTCGGTCAGACGTGGATCCTTAGGCGATGGAAATTGTATCCCAAGGCTACAAACTGGAATTCGAAGAGGTGCCCCCTCGCCGATTTTTCAAGTAGGCCTTGCCAGCTTCTCCCCCAGAGAGGGCAGTAGTGTTAGCTGCGATTCAAAAGCTGTGTTAACAGCAGGTGATTATCAAGGTTCCCCTAGTCCAACAGTGAAAAGGGTACAATTCGACCCTGTTCGTGGTCCCGAAGACGGATGGCTCGGTCAGACCCATTTTAAATCTAAAATCCCTAAACCTGTACTTGAAAAAGTTCAAATTCAAGATGGAATCGCTCCGGGCAGTGATCTCCAGTCTGGAAGGGGGGGATTTTATGGTGTCACTAGACATAAAGGATGCATACCTTCATGTCCCCATATATCCTCCTCATCAGGAGTACCTGAGATTCGCTGTACAGGACTGTCATTACCAGTTTCAGACGTTCCACGGCCCCGAGAATTTTCACCAAGGTGATGGCGGAGATGATGGTGCTCCTGCGCAGGCAGGGAGTCACAATTATCCCGTACTTGGACGATCTCCTGATAAAAGCGAGATCGAGAGAACAATTGCTGAAGAGCGTATCGCTCTCGCTGAGAGTGCTACAACAGCACGGTTGGATTTCTAAATCTGCCAAAGTCACAGTTGATTCCAACGACTCGACTATCATTCCTAGGCATGATTCTGGACACGGAACGGAAGAGGGTTTTTCTCCCAATGGAAAAAGCCCAGCTCCTCCAGAACTTGGTCAGAGACCTTCTACAACCAAAAAGAGTGTCTATTCATCAATGCACTCGAGTTCTGGGGAAAATGGTGGCAGCCTACGAGGCCATCCCTTTCGGTAGGTTTCATGCGAGAACATTTCAGTGGAACCTTCTGGACAAATGGTCCAGGTCCCATCTACAAATACATCAGAAGATAAGCCTGTCCCCCAGGGCCAGGGTGTCTCTCCTGTGGTGGCTGCAGAGTGCTCACCTAGAGAGTCGCAGTTTCGGCATTCAAGACTGGGTTCTGATGACCACGGACGCGAGCCTCCGAGGATGGGGAGCAGTCACACCTGTTACAGCAGGGGCCCTGCGTGTTCCAAGACTTACCGCGGTTACGTTTGACGGCATGGCGGTTGAACACCGAATCCTAGCTGGGAAAGGTATTCCGGAAGAAGTCATCCCTACTCTGATAAAGGCTAGGAAGGAGGTGACGGCGAAACATTATCACCGTATCTGGAGGAAATGTTTCTTGGTGTGAAGCCAAACATGCTCCTACGGGCCGTTTTCTCCACTTTCTACAGACAGGAGTGGATATGGACCTGAAGTTAGGCTCCATTAAGGTGCAGATTTCGGCCTTATCTATATTCTTTCAGAAGGAATTGGCTTCTCTCCCAGAAGTTCAGACTTTTGTAATGGGAGTGCTGCACATCCAGCCTCCTTTTGTGCCCCCAGTGGCACCATGAGACCTTAACGTGGTATTACGGTTCCTAAACTCTCACTGGTTTGAACCGCTTCAGACGGTTGAATTAAAGTTTCTCACTTGGAAGGTGGTCATGTTGTTGGCCTTGGCATCTGCGAGGCGGGTGTCCGAATTGGCGGCCTTGTCTCACAAGAGCCCCTATCTGATTTTCCATATGGATAGAGCGGAGTTGAGGACTCGTCCTCAATTTTTGCCCAAGGTGGTTTCATATGAACCAACCTATTGTGGTGCCTGTGGCTACGGGTTATTTGGAGGACTCCAGGTCCCTGGATGTAGTCAGGGCCTTAAAAATATATGTAGCCAGGACGGCTTGGGTTAGGAAAACAGAGACACTGTTTGTCCTGTATGCGGCCAACAAAGTTGGCGCTCCTGCTTCGAAGCAGACTATTGCTCGCTGGCTCTGTAACACGATTCAGCAGGCTCATTCTACGGCAGGATTGCCGTTACCAAATTCGGTAAAGGCCCATTCCACTAGGAAGGTGGGCTCTTCTTGGGCTGCTGCCCGAGGCGTCTCGGCTTTACAGCTCTGCCGAGCAGCTACCTGGTCGGGTTCAAACACTTTTGCAAAGTTCTATAAGTTTGATACCCTGGCTGAAGAGGACCTTGCGTTTGCTCAATCGGTGCGGCAGAATCGTCCGCACTCTTCCGCCCGGTCTGGAACTTTGGTATAAACCCCATGGTCCTTACGGAGTCCCCAGCATCCTCTAGGACGTAAGAGAAAATAAGATTTTAAACCTACCGGTAAATCTTTTTCTCCTAGTCCGTAGAGGATGCTGGGCGCCCGTCCCAGTGCGGACTACTTTCTGCAAGGCTTGTATATAGTTATTGCTTACATAAGGGTTATGTTACAGTTGAAATCAGTCTTTGCCTGATACTGTTTTGTTGCATACTGTTAACTGGTTGCGTATATTCCAGGTTATATGGTATGATTGGTGTGGGCTGGTATGTATCTTACCCTTGCCTTACCCTTACAAAATCCTTTCCTCGTACTGTCCATCTCCTCTGAGCACAATTCTCTAACTGAGGTCTGGAGGAGGGGCATAGAGGGAGGAGCCAGTGCACACCCATTCTAAAGTTCTTTGTGGTGCCCATGTCTCCTGCGGAGCCCGTCTATACCCCATGGTCCTTACGGAGTCCCCAGCATCCTCTACGGACTAGGAGAAAAAGATTTACCGGTAGGTTTAAAATCTTATTATTGTTGCTCGGAGGGCTAGTTGTTGGGGATTATACTTTACCACATGATTGAGGCATGCAAAGCATAATCTCCGATACATGCCGGGTAGTGGGGCTAATAACCGCCTTTACAGTACAAGACGGAGTAGGGAGTAGAAAGTCTTAAGGTGGCTACACATTAGGTGATTTGCTCGGTGAGCCACATCGCCTAGTGTTTCCCCTCCCGGGCCGGGCTGTCCAGCTGCGTCCATACACACTGTGATATCGCTAGCGGCCAGCCGGAACATGCAGCTTTGGACGATGTGTCCAAATTGAGCTGCATGCACAGCCGAGAACGAGGGTCATTTATGACCCGCGGGGCCGTGCATCGTTCGTCGGCTGCTGCATACACACTGGGCGATAGTGACTTTTTCAAAGGCGTATACCTTGTAGTTAGAGAAGGAAAGGCACAAGCGGGTAGAGGGTCCTGCTCGTGAGAGCTTATATTCTAAAGGGGAGTGGGCAGATGGGTGACATGGTAGCAGTAGTTTAATAATTAAATTATCACATTAATTACAAAACCCCCAAATATTATGTTTTTTTCATACGTCCTAGAGGATGCTGGGGACACCATTAGAACCATGGGGTATAGACGGGATCCGCAGGAGACATGGGCACTTTAAGACTTTGAAAGGGGTTTTAACTGGCTCCTCCCTCTATGCCCCTCCTCCATACTCCTGTTTTAGAATTGTGCCCAGTGAGACTGGACGCCCTAAGGGGAGCTCTACTGAGTTTCTCTGTAAAGACTTTTTGTTAGGTTTTTTTATGTTCAGGGAGGCTGCTGGCAACAACCTACCTGCTTCGTGGGACTTAGGGGAGAGAAGTATGACCCACTTCCAGTGAGTTCAAGGGCTCTGCTTCTGGCTACAGGACACCATTAGCTCCTGACCCAGATGCTCGCTCCCACAGCCTGCCGTCACCCCCTTTCAGAGCCAGAAGTCAGAAGACAGGTGAGTAACCGAAGAACAGAAGACTTCTCTTCAGTGACGCCATTTGCAGAGGTACCGCGCAGCGGGCAGACGCTGCGCGCCAAGCTCCCACTCACACAGCACTGCAGGGGGTGGGGGGCGCCGGGCTCCCTGGGCAGCTGTAAACAATCCTCATAAGCACACTGGCAAGAGGGGACATTAGTGCTGCTGGACAGAAGCGCGCCATTGCGGGGGCGGAGCTTCTTCCTCACAGCTCACGGCGCCATTTCCTCTCCACAAGCTGCAGAGACGCTGGTCCTCCACACACACTGACAAGTACAGGGGTGCAAAACGGAGGGAGGAGGCATATAATTGGTGCAATATATACAATATATATATATGTGATAAAAGCGCTATAGGTCTGAGGCATTGCATTGGCAATTTCAGAATTTTCAGAATTTTTCAGTGCAGGGTTGTGAGCTGGCAAATCCCCTCTGTGTCTCTCTGACAGACTTTACTGTGGGTCTGTCCCCTATATGCCCAGTGTGTCTGTGAGTGTTTGGTGCATGAGTATTGACATGTCTGAGGCTGAAGGCTCTTCCCAGGAGGAGGATGTATTGGGGACACAGACGGCTGCGGGGGTGACCCTGTCGGCACCGCCGACGCCTGATTGGGTAAATGTGTTGAATGCCTTGAATGCTAATGTGGCTCTTATTAGTAAAAGGTTAGATAAGTCTGAGTCGCAGACCCAGGCATGGAAGAAATCTGTGGAAGATATGTTATTCCAAAGTCAGGTCCAATCAGGGTCACAAAAACGTACGTTGGCCTAATTGGCAGACACTGATACCGACACGGACACTGATTCCAGTGTCGACTATAGCGATTCCAGGTTAGACCCAAAATTGGCATTCAGTACGTGATTGTGGCGGTTAAAGATGTATTACATATCACTGAGGACCCAGCTATCCCTGATAAAAGGGTCTGTATGTATAAAGAAAGGAAACCTGAGATGACGTTTCCTCACTCTCATGAACTGAACACGCTATTTGAAAAAGTTTGGGAAGGTCCTGCCAGAAAGTTTCAGATTCACAAAAGAATTATGGCAGCTTATCAGTTTCCCTCGACGGATAGGGAAAAGTGGGAGTCACCCCCCACTGTGGACAAGGCCCTGTCTCGTTTATCTAAGAAGGTGGCTTTCCCGTCACCTGACACGGCGGCCCTTAAGGATCCTGCGGATCATAAACAAGAAACTACGTTGAAGTCCATATATGTGACCACGGGTACACTACTCCGACCTGTCATTGCGTCTGCGTGAGTAAGTAGTGCTATCGAAAAGTGGGCAGATAACTTGTCATCTGATATAGATACCCTAGATAGGGATAGCATCCTCTTGACGCTGGGTTATATCAAGGGTCTCGGCATTGCAACTTTGCCGAGCAGCTACTTGTTTGGGGTCAAACACTTTAGCAAAGTTCTACAAGTTTGACAGCTTGGCCGATGAAGACCTTAAGTTCGGTCAATTGGTGCTGCAGAGTCGTCCGCACTCTCCCGCCCGTTCTAGAGCTTTGGTATAACCCCATGGTTCTAATGGTGTCCCCAGCATCCTCTAGGACGTATGAGAAAATAGGATTTTAATACCTACCAGTAAATCCTTTTCTCTTAGTCCGTAGAGGATGCTGGGCGCCCGTCCCAGTGCGTACTGTATCTGCAGTTAATAGTTATGGTTACACACACGTTGTGTTACGTTTATTGTCAACCTGTTGCTGCAATTGTTCATGCCGTTGGCCTGTGTTCTGTTGAATGCCGTGTTCTGCGGCATGATTGAGGTGTGAGCTGGTATGAATCTCACCTTAGTTTAACAATAAATCCTTTCCTCAAAATGTCCGTCTCCCTGGGCATAGTACCTATAACTGGAGTCTGGAGGAGGGGCATAGAGGGAGGAGCCAGTTCACACCCCTTTCAAAGTTTTAAAGTGCCCATGTCTCCTGCGGATCCCGTCTATACCCCATGGTTCTAATGGTTTCCCCAGTATCCTCTACGGACTAAGAGAAAACGATTTACCGGTAGGTATTAAAATCCTATTTCTCTTACGTCCTAGAGGATGCTGGGGACTCCGTAAGGACCATGGGGGATAGACGGGCTCCGCAGGAGACATGGGCACTTTAAGAAAGACTTTAGATCTGGGTGTGCACTGGCTCCTCCCTCTATGCCCCTCCTCCAGACCTCGGTTTACTACTGTGCCCAGAGGAGACTGGGCGCTTTTCAGGGAGCTCTCCTGAGCTTCCTGACAAAGTATATTTGTAAGGTTTTTTTATTTTCAGGGAGCACTGCTGGCAACAGACTCCCTGCAGCGAGGGACTGAGGGGAGAGAAGCAGACCTACTTCTGTTAGTTGAAAGGCTCTGCTTCTTAGGCTACTGGACACCATTAGCTCCAGAGGGATTGGTACGCAGGATCTCACCCTCGCTGTCCGTCCCAGAGCCGCGCCGCTGTCCCCCTCGCAGAGCCGGAAGACAGAAGCCGGGTGAGTATGAGAAGAAAAGAAGACTTCAGAGGCGGCAGAAGACTCCTTGATCTTCACTGAGGTAACGCACAGCACTGCAGCTGTGCGCCATTGCTCCCATACACCTCACACACGGCAGTCACTGTAAGGGTGCAGGGCGCAGGGGGGCGCCCTGGGCAGCAATATAAACCTCTTATTTGGCAAAAAAGGACATATATACAGCTGGACACTGTATATATTTAGATCATTTGGCTGTAACTTTGCATCATCGTAGTCGACACTGGAGTCAGAATCCGTGTCGGTATCTGTGTCAACAATTTGGGATAGTGGGCGCTTTAGAGACCCCGACGGTCCCTGCGACATAGGATCAGACATGGGTTGACACCCTGACTGTCCCATAGCTTCAGCTTTCTCTAATCTTTTGTGCAGTTTACACTAGCATTTAAAACATTCCACATATCCATCCAGTCAGGTGTCGGCGCTGTCGACGGCGACACCACATTCATTTGCTCCCGCTCCTCTCTAATATAGCCTTCTCCCTCAGACATGTTGACACACGCGTACCGACACACCACACACTCAGGGAATGCTCTTTCTGAAGACAGTTCCCCCACAAGGCCCTTTGGAGAGACAGAGAGAGAGTATGCCAGCACACACTCCACCGCTATATGACCCAGGAAGAAACACAGTAATCTAATGTTTACCCCGCAGCCCTGTTGTATATTATCTGCGCCGAATTATGTGCGCCCCCCCCTCTCTTTTCAAACCCTCTTGTCTACCGTGGTATAAGCAGGGGAGAGTCCGGGGAGCTTCCTCTCAGCGGTGCGTTGGAGAAAAAATGGCGCTGGTGAGTGCTGAGGGAGAAGCCCCGCCCCCTCGGCGGCGGGCTTCTGTCCCGCTCAAATAGTGTAAAATTGGCGGGGGCTCTTACATATATATCTATTCGATATATGATTATGGCAATAAAAGATGTTTTGCATATCACAGAGGAACCCCCTGTCCCTGACAAGAAGGTGCATATGTATAGGGAAAAGAAGCCAGAGGTAACCTTTCCCCCCTCATACGAGCTGAATGAGTTATGTGAAAAGGCTTGGGAATCTCCAGACAAAAACTGCAGATTTCCAAAAGGATTCTTATGGCGTATCCTTTCCCACCAACGGACAGGTTACGATGGGAATCCTCCCCTAGGGTGGATAAAGCGTTAACTCGCTTATCCAAGAGGGTAGCGCTGCCATCCCAGGATACGGCTACCCTCAAGGATTCTGCTGACCGCAAGCAGGAGGTTACCGTGAAGTCCATTTACACACATTCAGGTACCTTACTCAGACCAGCAATCGCGTCGGCATGGGTCTGTAGTGCGGTAGCGGCATGGACAGATACCTTATCAGAGGAGATTGATACCCTAGATAAGGATACTATTTTATTGACCCTGGGGCATATAAAAGATGCTGTCCTATATAAGAGAGCTGCTCAAAGAGACATTAGTCTACTGGGTTCTAGAATAAACGCTATGTCGATTTTCTGCTAGAAGAATCCTATGGACCCGGCAATGGACAGGTGATGCCGACTCAAAACGGCATATTGTTTGGGGAGGGTCTCTCGGACCTGGTCTCCACAGCTACAGCTGGTAAATCAAATTTCTTGCCTTATGTTCCCTCACAGCTTAAGAGAGCACCGCATTATCAAATGCAGTCCTTTCGATCTCACAAAAACAAGAAAGTGCGCGGTGCGTCCTTTCTTGCCAGAGGAAGGGGCAGAGGAAAGAAGCTGCACAACACGGCTAGTTCCCAGGAACAGAAGTCCTCCCCGGCCTCTACAAAATCCACCGCATGACGCTGGGGCTCCACTGGAGGAGTCCGCCCCAGTGGGGGCACGTCTTCGAGTTTTCAGCCACATCTGGGTTCACTCACAGGTGGATCCCTGGGCAATATTATTTATTATTTATTTATTACCAGTTATTTATATAGCGCACACATATTCCGCAGCGCTGTACAGAGAATACAGAGCAATAGAAATTGTTTCTCAGGGTTACAAGCTGGAATTCGAAGAGGTGCCTCCTCGCCTATTTTTCAAATCGGCCCTACCATCTTCTCCCCAGGAAAGGGAGACAGTGTTAAATGCAATTCAAAAATTGTGTCTTCAACAGGTGGTGGTCAAGGGCCCCTGCTCCAACAAGGAAGGGGGTATTACTCGACCCTGTTTGTAGTCCCGATACCGGACGGTTCGGTCAGACCCATATTAAATCTAAAATCCCTGAACCTATACTTGAAAAGGTTCAAGTTCAAGATGGAATCGCTAAGAGCGGTCATCGCCAGCCTGGAAGGGGGGGATTTTATGGTATCTCTGGACATAAAGGATGCATACCTTCATGTTCCCATTTATCCACCTCATCCGGCATACCTCAGATCTGCGGTACAGGATTGTCATTACCAATTTCAGACGTTGCCGTTTGGTCTTTCCACGGCCCCGAGAGTTTTCACCAAGGTAATGGCGGAAATGAAGGTGCTCCTGCGGAAGCAAGGTGTCACAATTATCCCGCACTTGGACGATCTCCTCATAAAGGCGAGATCAAGAGAGCAGTTGCTAAACAGCTTATCACTTTCACTGAAGGTGTTACAGCAACACGGCTGGATTCTCAATATCCCGAAGTCGCAGTTGGTTCCTACGACTCGTCTGACTTTCTTGGGCATGATTCTGGATACGGACCAGAAAAGGGTTTATCTTCCGATAGAAAAAGCCCAGGAACTCATGATTCTGGTCAGTAACCTATTGAAACCAAAACAGGTGTCAGTGCATCACTGCACTCGAGTCCTGGGAAAGATGGTGGCATTGTACGAGGCCATTCCCTTCGGCAGGTTCCATGCGAGGATCTTCCAATGGGACCTACTAGACAAGTGGTCCGGGTCACATCTACAGATTCATCAGTTGATCACCCTGTCCCCCAGGGCCAGGGTATCTCTCCTGTGGTGGCTGCAGAGTGCTCACCTTCTAGAGGGCCGCAGGTTCGGCATTCAGGACTGGATACTGGTGACCACGGATGCGAGCCTCCGAGGTTGGGGAACAGTCACACAGGGAAGAAATTTCCAAGGTCTTTGGTCAAGTCAGGAGACTTGTCTTCACATCAGCATCCTGGAACTAAGGGCCATATACAACGCCCTACGTCAAGCGGAGACCTTACTTCGCGACCAACCAGTTCTGATCCAGTCAGACAACGTCACCGCAGTAGCTCATGTAAACCGCCAAGGCGGCACAAGGAGCAGAGTGGCGATGGCGGAAGCCACCAGAATTCTTCGCTGGGCGGAGAATCATGTAAGCGCACTGACAGCAGTGTTCATTCCGGGAGTGGACAACTGGGAAGCAGACTTCCTCAGCAGACATGACCTGCATCCAGGAGAGTGGGGACTTCATCAGGAAGTCTTCGCACAGATTGCAAGTCAGTGGGGTCTGCCCCAGATAGACATGATGGCGTCCCGCCTCAACAAAAAGCTACAGAGGTATTGCGCCAGGTCAAGAGACCCTCAGGCAGTAGCTGTAGATGCCCTAGTGACACCGTGGGTATTCCGGTCGGTCTATGTATTTCCTCCTCTTCCTCTCATACCCAAGGTGTTGGGAATAGTACGATAAAGAGGAGTGAGAACAATCCTCATTGTTCCAGATTGGCCACGAAGGACCTGGTATCCGGATCTGCAGGAAATGCTCACAGAAGATCCGTGGCCTCTTCCTCTAAGATAGGACCTGTTGCAACAGGGGCCCTGTCTGTTCCAAGACTTACCGCGGCTGTGTTTGACGGCATGGCGGTTGAACACCGGATCCTAGCGGAAAAGGGTATTCCGGATGAGGTAATTCCTACACTATTAAAGGCTAGGAAGGACGTGACATCTAAACATTATCACCGTATATGGCGAAAATATGTTTCTTGGTGTGAGGCCAGGAATGCTCCTACGGAAGAATTCCATCTGGGCCGCTTCCTTCACTTCCTACAAACTGGAGTGAATTTGGGCCTAAAATTAGGCTCTATTAAGGTTCAGATTTCGGCCTTATCCATTTTCTTTCAAAAGGAATTGGCCTCTCTCCCTGAAGTACAAACTTTTGTGAAGGGAGTACTGCATATTCAGCCTCCTTTCGTACCTCCGGTGGCGCCTTGGGACCTTAACGTGGTGTTAAGTTTCCTTAAGTCACACTGGTTTGAACCACTTAAAACGGTGGAGTTGAAATATCTCACTTGGAAGGTGGTCATGTTATTAGCCTTGGCTTCGGCTAGGCGAGTGTCGGAATTGGCGGCTTTGTCACATAAAAGCCCCTATCTGGTTTTCCATATGGATAGAGCGGAATTGCGGACCTGTCCTCAATTCCTGCCAAAAGTGGTCTCATCCTTTCATATGAACCAACCGATTGTGGTGCCTGTGGCTACGCGTGACTTGGAGGATTCCGAGTCCCTTGATGTGGTCAGGGCTTTGAAAATTTACGTGGCCAGAACGGCTAGAGTCAGAAAAACAGAAGCACTGTTTGTCCTGTATGCAGCCAACAAGGTTGGCGCTCCTGCTTCAAAGCAGACTATTGCTCGCTGGATCTGTAACACGATTCAGCAGGCGCATTCTACGGCGGGATTGCCGTTACCTAAATCGGTTAAAGCCCATTCCACTAGGAAGGTGGGCTCTTCTTGGGCGGCTGCCCGAGGGGTCTCTGCACTACAGCTGTGCCGAGCTGCTACTTGGTCGGGTTCAACTTCAAACACCTTTGCAAAGTTCTATAAGTTTGATACCCTGGCTGAGGAGGACCTCCTGTTTGCTCAATCGGTGCTGCAGAGTCATCCGCACTCTCCCGCCCGTTTGGGAGCTTTGGTATAATCCCCATGGTCCTTACGGAGTCCCTAGCATCCTCTAGGACGTAAGAGAAAATAAGATTTTAAACCTACCGGTAAATCTTTTTCTCGTAGTCCGTAGAGGATGCTGGGTCGCCCGTCCCAAGTGCGGACTACTTCTGCAAGACTTGTATATAGTTATTGCTTACATAAGGGTTATGTTATAGTTTTCATCGGTCTTGGACTGATGCTATGTTGTTTTTCATACTGTTATCTGGGTAGTATATCACAAGTTATACGGTGTGATTGATGTGGCTGGTATGAATCTTGCCCTTGGATTAACAAAAATCCTTTCCTTGTACTGTCCGTCTCCTCTGGGCACAGTTTCTCTAAATGAGGTCTGGAGGAGGGGCATAGAGGGAGGAGCCAGTGCACACCCAGATCTAAAGTCTTTCTTAAAGTGCCCATGTCTCCTGCGGGGCCCGTCTATCCCCCATGGTCCTTACGGAGTCCCCAGCATCCTCTACGGACTACGAGAAAAAGATTTACCGGTAGGTTTAAAATCTTATTTCTCTAACGTCCTAGTGGATGCTGGGGACTCCGAAAGGACCATGGGGAATAGTGGCTCCGCAGGAGACTGGGCACAAAAGTAAAAGCTTTAGGACTACCTGGTGTGCACTGGCTCCTCCCCCTATGACCCTCCTCCAAGCCTCAGTTAGATTTTTGTGCCCGAACGAGAAGGGTGCAGTCTAGGTGGCTCTCCTGAGCTGCTTAGAAAAAAGTTTAGTTTTAGGTTTTTTATTTTCAGTGAGACCTGCTGGCAACAGGCTCACTGCACCGAGGGACTAAGGGGAGAAGAAGCGAACTCACCTGCGTGCAGAGTGGATTGGGCTTCTTAGGCTACTGGACATTAGCTCCAGAGGGACGATCACAGGCCCAGCCATGGATGGGTCCCAGAGCCGCGCCGCCGTCCCCCTTACAGAGCCAGAAGACTGAAGAGGTCCGGAAAATCGGCGGCAGAAGACGTCCTGTCTTCAATAAGGTAGCGCACAGCACCGCAGCTGTGCGCCATTGCTCTCAGCACACTTCACACTCCGGTCACTGAGGGTGCAGGGCGCTGGGGGGGGGGCGCCCTGAGACGCAATAAAAACACCTTTTTTGGCAAAAAATACATCACATATAGCTCCTGGGCTATATGGATGCATTTAACCCCTGCCAATTGTTCCATAAAAAAGCGGGAGAAAGGCCGCCGAGAAGGGGGCGGAGCCTATCTCCTCAGCATACTGGTGCCATTTTTTCCTCACAGCTCCGTTGGAGGAAGGCTCCCTGACTCTCCCCTGCAGTCCTGAACTACAGAAACAGGGTAAAACAAGAGAGGGGGGGCACTAATTTGGCAGATAAATATATATTGCAGCTATATCAGGGAAAAACACTTATATAAGGTTATCCCTATATATATATATATATATATATATATATATATATATATATATATATATATATATATATATATATATATATATATATATATATATATAGCGCTCTGGTGTGTGCTGGCAAACTCTCCCTCTGTCTCCCCAAAGGGCTAGTGGGGTCCTGTCCTCTGTCAGAGCATTCCCTGTGTGTGTGCTGTGTGTCGGTACGTTGTGTCGACATGTATGAGGAGGAAAATGGTGTGGAGGCGGAGCAATTGCCTGTGTTAGTGATGTCACCCCCTAGGGAGTCGACACCTGACTGGATGGTCTTATGGAAAGAATTACGTGATAGTGTCAGCACTTTACAAAAGACTGTTGACGACATGAGACAGCCGGCAAATCAGTTAATACCTGTACAGGCGTCTCAAACACCGTCAGGGGCTCTAAAATGCCCGTTACCTCAGGTCGATACAGACACTGACACGGACACTGACTCCAGTGTCGACGGTGAGGAAACAAACGTATTTTCCAGTAGGGCCACACGTTACATGATCACGGCAATGAAGGAGGTTTTGAACATTTCTGATACTACAAGTACCACAAAAAAGGGTATTATGTGGGGTGTGAAAAAACTACCCGTAGTTTTTCCTGAATCAGATGAATTAAATGAGGTGTGTGATGAAGCGTGGGTTTCCCCCGATAAAAAACTGCTAATTTCTAAAAAATTATTGGCATTATACCCTTTCCCGCCAGAGGTTAGGGCACGTTGGGAAACACCCCCTAGGGTAGATAAGGCGCTCACACGCTTATCAAAACAAGTGGCGTTACCGTCTCCTAATACGGCCGCCCTCAAGGAACCAGCTGATAGGAAGCTGGAAAATATCCTAAAAAGTATATACACACATAGTGGTATTATACTGCGACCAGCAATCGCCTCAGCCTGGATGTGCAGTGCTGGGGTGGCTTGGTCGGATTCCCTGACTGAAAATATTGATACCCTGGACAGGGACAATATATTATTGACTATAGAGCATTTAAAGGATGCATTTCTATATATGCGAGATGCACAGAGGGATATTTGCACTCTGGCATCAAGAGTAAGTGCGATGTCCATTTCTGCCAGAAGAGGGTTATGGACGCGACAGTGGTCAGGTGATGCGGATTCCAAACGGCATATGGAAGTATTGCCGTATAAAGGGGAGGAGTTATTTGGGGTCGGTCTATCGGACCTTGTGGCCACGGCAACGGCTGGGAAATCCACCTTTTTACCCCAGGTCACCTCTCAGCAGAAAAAGATACCGTCTTTTCAGGCTCAGTCCTTTCGTCCCCATAAGGGCAAGCGGGCAAAAGGCCACTCATATCTGCCCCGGGGCAGAGGAAGGGGAAAAAGACTGCAGCAGACAGCCTCTTCCCACGAACAGAAGCCCTCCCCCGCTTCTGCCAAGTCCTCAGCATGACGCTGGGGCCTTACAAGCGGAATCAGGCACGGTGGGGGCCCGTCTCAAGAATTTCAGCGCGCAGTGGGCTCACTCGCAAGTGGACCCCTGGATCCTGCAGGTAGTATCTCAGGGGTACAAATTGGAATTCGAGACGTCTCCCCCTCGCCGGTTCCTGAAGTCTGCTTTACCAACGCCTCCCCCCGACAGGGAGGCGGTATTGGAAGCCATTCACAAGCTGTATTCCCAGCAGGTGATAATCAAGGTACCCCTCCTACAACAGGGAAAGGGGTATTATTCCACGCTGTTTGTGGTACCGAAGCCGGACGGCTCGGTGAGACCCATTTTAAATCTGAAATCCTTGAACACTTACATAAAAAGGTTCAAGTTCAAGATGGAGTCACTCAGAGCAGTGATAGCGAACCTGGAAGAAGGGGACTATATGGTGTCTCTGGACATCAAGGATGCTTACCTCCATGTCCCAATTTGCCCTTCTCACCAAGGGTACCTCAGGTTTGTGGTACAGAACTGTCACTATCAGTTTCAGACGCTGCCGTTTGGATTGTCCACGGCACCCCGGGTCTTTACCAAGGTAATGGCCGAAATGATGATTCTTCTTCGAAGAAAAGGCGTCTTAATTATCCCTTACTTGGACGATCTCCTGATAAGGGCAAGGTCCAGAGAACAGTTAGAGGTCGGAGTAGCACTATCTCAAGTAGTACTACGACAGCACGGATGGATTCTAAATATTCCAAAATCGCAGCTGATTCCGACGACACGTCTGCTGTTCCTAGGGATGATTCTGGACACAGTACAGAAAAAGGTGTTTCTCCCGGAGGAGAAAGCCAGGGAGTTATCCGACCTAGTCAGGAACCTCCTAAGACCAGGCCAAGTGTCAGTGCATCAATGCACAAGGGTCCTGGGAAAGATGGTGGCTTCTTACGAAGCGATTCCATTCGGCAGATTCCACGCAAGAACTTTTCAGTGGGATCTGCTGGACAAATGGTCCGGATCGCATCTTCAAATGCATCAGCGGATAACCCTGTCTCCAAGGACAAGGGTGTCTCTCCTGTGGTGGTTACAGAGTGCTCCTCTCCTAGAGGGCCGCAGATTCGGCATTCAGGATTGGGTCCTGGTGACCACGGATGCCAGCCTGAGAGGCTGGGGAGCAGTCACACAGGGAAAAAATTTCCAGGGCTTGTGGTCAAGCATGGAAACGTCACTTCACATAAATATCCTGGAACGAAGGGCCATTTACAATGCCCTAAGTCAGGCAAGGCCTCTGCTTCAGGGTCAGCCGGTGTTGATCCAGTCGGACAACATCACGGCAGTCGCCCACGTAAACAGACAGGGCGGCACAAGAAGCAGGAGGGCAATGACGGAAGTTGCAAGGATTCTTCGCTGGGCGGAAAATCATGTGATAGCACTGTCAGCAGTGTTCATTCCGGGAGTGGACAACTGGGAAGCAGACTTCCTCAGCAGACATGATCTTCACCCGGGGGAGTGGGGACTTCACCCAGAAGTCTTCCACATGATTGTGAACCGTTGGGAAAAACCAAAGGTGGACATGATGGCGTCCCGCCTCAACAAAAAACTGGACAGATATTGCGCCAGGTCAAGAGACCCTCAGGCAATAGCTGTGGACGCTCTGGTAACACCGTGGGTGTACCAGTCAGTATATGTGTTCCCTCCTCTGCCTCTCATACCCAAGGTACTGAGAATCATAAGAAGGAGAGGTGTAAAGACTATACTCGTGGCTCCGGATTGGCCAAGAAGGATTTGGTACCCGGAAATTCAAGAGATGCTCACGGAAGACCCGTGGCCTCTACCTCTAAGAAAGGACCTGCTCCAGCAGGGACCATGTCTGTTCCAAGACTTACCGCGGCTGCGTTTGACGGCATGGCGGTTGAACGCCGGATCCTGAAGGAAAAAGGCATTCCGGATGAAGTTATCCCTACTCTGATCAAAGCCAGGAAGGATGTAACCGCAAAAACATTATCACCGTATTTGGCGTAAATATGTTGCGTGGTGTGAGGCCAGGAAGGCCCCTACAGAGGAATTTCAACTGGGTCGATTCCTGCATTTCCTGCAAACAGGACTGTCTATGGGCCTCAAATTAGGGTCCATTAAGGTTCAAATTTCGGCCCTGTCGATATTCTTCCAAAAAGAACTAGCTTCAGTTCCTGAAATTCAGACGTTTGTCAAGGGGGTACTGCATATACAGCCTCCTTTTGTGCCTCCAGTGGCACCTTGGGATCTCAATGTAGTTTTGGGATTCCTAAAATCACATTGGTTTGAACCACTCACCACTGTGGACTTAAAATATCTCACATGGAAAGTGGTAATGCTGTTAGCCCTGGCTTCAGCCAGGCGTGTATCAGAATTGGCGGCTTTATCCTATAAAAGCCCTTACCTAATTTTTCATACGGACAGGGCAGAATTGAGGACTCGTCCTCAATTTCTCCCTAAGGTGGTTTCAGCATTTCACTGTGGTGCCTGCGGCTACTAGGGACTTGGAGGATTCCAAGTTGCTGGACGTAGTCAGGGCCCTGAAAATATATGTTTCCAGGACGGCTGGAGTCAGAAAATCTGACTCGCTGTTTATCCTGTATGCACCCAACAAGCTGGGTGCCCCTGCTTCTAAGCAGACGATTGCTCGTTGGATTTGTAGTACAATTCAGCTTGCACATTCTGTGGCAGGCCTGCCACAGCCAAAATCTGTAAAAGCCCATTCCACACGGAAAGTGGGCTCATCTTGGGCGGCTGCCCGAGGGGTCTCGGCTTTACAACTTTGCCGAGCAGCTACTTGGTCAGGGGCAAATACGTTTGCAAAATTCTACAAATTTGATACCCTGGCTGAGGAGGACCTTGAGTTCTCTCATTCGGTGCTGCAGAGTCATCCGCACTCTCCCGCCCGTTTGGGAGCTTTGGTATAATCCCCATGGTCCTTTCGGAGTCCCCAGCATCCACTAGGACGTTAGAGAAAATAAGAATTTACTTACCGATAATTCTATTTCTCATAGTCCGTAGTGGATGCTGGGCGCCCATCCCAAGTGCGGATTGTCTGCAATACTTGTACATAGTTATTGTTACAAAAATCGGGTTATTATTGTTGTGAGCCATCTTTTCAGAGGCTCCTCTGTTATCATGCTGTTAACTGGGTTCAAATCACAAGTTGTACGGTGTGATTGGTGTGGCTGGTATGAGTCTTAACCGGGATTCAAAATCCTTCCTTATTGTGTACGCTCGTCCGGGCACAGTATCCTAACTGAGGCTTGGAGGAGGGTCATAGGGGGAGGAGCCAGTGCACACCAGGTAGTCCTAAAGCTTTTACTTTTGTGCCCAGTCTCCTGCGGAGCCGCTATTCCCCATGGTCCTTTCGGAGTCCCCAGCATCCACTACGGACTATGAGAAATAGAATTATCGGTAAGTAAATTCTTCTTCTTTTTTTTTTCTTTATTAAATATTTAGGGGTATATGCAATTGCGGTCGAATTGCAGCAAATGTCGAAAAACGGGGCATTTTCGACACCAAAAAATATTCGACAATGCAATACAGTACTTTTCGACAAAAAAAACAGACTTTCAGATTCGACTTTTTGAAGTTCGACAGTTCACAAATTCGACATGTCTGCAATGGTAAAAATGCGGCTTTTCGACATAAGTATATTCAATTGAAGAATGTCGATTCGACAACAGTGCTTTTCGACAGTAATTTCGTAAATTTCATTCCGCCTCACTTTGCTGGCGGAATCTAATAAAACAATTTTTTTTTTGTGTTTTTTTTTTTTTTTTTCAATTGCTAATAGCATATCTATTTATATTAGAAGGGTTTATGTACTTGGTTTGTCTATTAGGATTTACAGCTATTATTTATATATTTTTTTAAAATAATATTTTAACTGACTAAAATTGAGAGAGCATGGTTTTCGGTGGGAATGGGTTAAAATTCAGGAAAAAAAAATTGCGTGGGGTCCCCCCTCCTAAGCATAACCAGCCTCTGGCTCTTTGAGCCGGTCCTGGTTGTAAAAATACGGGGGAAAAATTGACTGGGGATCCCCCGTATTTTTAGAACCAGCACCTGGCTCTGCCTTCGGTTCTGGTGCAAAAAATACGGGGACAAAAAGTGTAGGGGTCCCCCGTATTTTCAACACCAGCACCGGGCTCCACTAGCAGGAGAGATAATGCCACAGCCGGGGGACACTTTTATACCGGTCCCTGCGGCCGTGGCATTAACTCTCCAACTAGTCACCTCTGGCCGAGATACCCTGGAGGAGTGGGGACCCCTTAAATCAAGGGGTTCCCCCCCCCCTCCAGCCACCCAAGGGCCAGGGGTGAAGCCCGAGGCTGTCCCCCCCCCCCCCCCATCCATGGGCTGCGGATGGGGGGCTGATGGCCTTGTGTAAAATGAAAGAATATTGGTTTTTGCAGAAGAACTACAAGTTCAAGCAAGCCTCCCCCGCAAGCTGGTACTTGGAGAACCACAAGTACCAGCATGCGGGGGTAAAACGGGCCCGCTGGTACCTGTAGTTCTTCTGCAAAAAAAAATACCCAAATAAAAACAGGACATACACACCGTGAAAGTACAACTTTATTACATACATGCCGACACACACATACTTACCTATGTTGACACGCCAACTCTGACCACGTCTCCAAGTAGAATCCGGGGTACCTGAAAATAAAATTATACTCTCCTAAATCCAGTGTGTCCTGTTCTTCTTCTTCTTCTTTTTTTTTTTTTTTTTTTTGTAATCCACGTACTTGGCAAAAAAACAAACCGCATACCCGATCCACGAACTGAAAGGTGTCCCATGTTTACACATGGGACCCCTTTCCCCGAATGCTGAGACCCCCCGTGACTCCTGTCACAGAGGGTCACTTCAGCCAATCAGGAAGCGCCATGTCGTGGCACTCTCCTGATTGGCTTTGCGTGTCTGAGCTGACAGACAGCGCATCGCACAGCCTCTCCATTATCTTCAATGGTGGGAACTTTGCGGTCAGCGGTGAGGTTACTCGCGGTTTCTCTTACGTCCTAGAGGATGCTGGGGACTCCGTAAGGACCATGGGGTATAGATGGGCTCCGCAGGAGATAGGGCACCTAAAAAGAACTTTGACTATGGGTGTGCACTGGCTCCTCCCTCTATGCCCCTCCTCCAGACCTCAGATCTTGTGCCCAGAGGAGAATGGGTGCACTGCAGAGAGCTCTCCAGAGTTTTCTTTTGAAGAAGAATTTTGTTAGGTTTTTTATTTTCATTGAGTCCTGTTGGCAACAGGCTCCCTGCATCGTGGGACCGAGGAGAGAGAAGCAGAGCTGGCTTGTAAAGTTGGGCACTGCTACTAGGCTACTGGACACCATTAGCTCCAGAGGGAGTCGGAACACAGGTCTCACCTGGGGTTCGTCCCGGAGCCGCGCCGCCGTCCTCCTCACAGATGCCGAAGATAGAAGCCGGATGAGAAGGCAGAAGACATCTTAGGCGGCAGAAGACATCAGATCTTCATGAGGTAAGGCGCGCAGCGGTAAGCTGCGCGCCATAGCTCCCAGTCACACACACACAGAGCAGCACTGAAGGGTGCAGGGCGCAGGGGGGGGGCGCCCTGGGCAGCAATAAACCTCACGTTTGGGCAAATGCAGATTGATTAGGCTGCGGAGGCAGTAAATCTATGTTCCCCCGCCATTTTTATTGAAAAATCACTGGGACCGAAGCCCGCCGTCGGGTGGGCGGGGCTTGATCCTCAGCACTAACCAGCGCCATTTTCTCCACAGAAGCTGCATGAGGAAAACGCTGGCTCCCTGGTCTCTCCCCTGCTGAACTTCACAGGCTGGAAAAAAGAGGAGGGGGGCACATTAGCGACGCAGTGAGTGGGAATTGGCATATATATATATATATATATATATATATATATATATATATAGATATATATATATAGATATATAGATATATAGATATATAGATATATAGATATATAGATATATAGATAGATAGATAGATATACAACGAAGAATAACGAGGCGGCACTCGGAGTCTTGCAAAAACATCAAACGTGTATTAGGTGCTGTCAACGTTTCGGGGACCACCTCCCCTTCGTCAGGATAACTACAACAGTGTGCAAAACAATCTTATATAGTGTTAAACTTACCCCCCTTCGCATGATCCCACACGTGCGTTCTCCCCTGGCCACGTCACTTGGGCTTCCCGTTCGGCGTCACCGCTCGCATCAGCGGAACCGGAAGTGACGTCGCGGCTCCCTCCTGCGTGGCCATGGAGACGCTGTAATCAAAACAACATATGTAAAAGACACTCGTGCCTGTTTAAAAGACTCTTATAATAAATACATTACAAATAAACAAATGTGCATGTTAGTGCTATTGAAGGCCAGCAACACTTTGGCAATGTGCAATAGACAAATTATAAGTGGATTTTAAATATTCGTGCGTAAAGCACTAATTATACATAAACCTATATCTTTCAGTGTCACATACTAAAACAACATAATTAACTGTGTACATAATATATGTAAAAACTGCTGACCAGAGGAGCTGAGGCATATCGAAATCAGAGTATGTGCCATATCGGTAATGTCTATAATCCCATTCAAAGGATATGTCTATATATATGTCCCAAATATCTGTAACGTATAAGCCTAACTCTACTGTTGTACCCCCTAAAACCGGGCTACACTCATATGTAAACATAGCCTTAAAGGGTGAAAAAATCTGAGCACACCATCTCTATCATACCCTGCTCTCACTAATCACAAGAAATTAATGAGGCCTAGACTGTCGTTAAGCCCTCCCGGTTTAAGGGTATTGAGTCTATGTATCCACATAGACTCCAGTTGAAGGAGTTTTTTGCCCCTATTACCCCCCCGGGGAGATTCAGGGACATGATCTATTATCCGGTGTTTAAACGTGGCCATACTATGTCTGTATTCTACAAAATGCTTAGCCACTGGCTGTTCCCCATTACCAGATGCCAACGCATTCCTTATAGCAAGCCTGTGTTGGGCCATCCTCACCTTGAATTGGCATTCGGTTTTTCCGATGTAGTAACGTCCACATGGACAAATGATGGCATATATCACGTATTTGGAAGTGCAGGTAAGGGGCCATCTGATACTGTATTTTTTCCCAGAAAAAGGATGCGAGATACTGTCACCTGGGGACATGTGGGTGCACGTAGTGCACCCTGTGCACTTAAAACACCCATTTCTGCGGGTCAGAAAATGTCTAGGGGGAGGAGTCTTCAACTTAGCCATGTCAGTCTTAACTACCATATCTCTGATGTTACGGCCTCTGGTATAACTGGGCATTACCCTTTTATCATGAAATATTTTCTCTAACGTCCTAGTGGATGCTGGGGACTCCGTCAGGACCATGGGGAATAGCGGCTCCGCATGAGACAGGGCACATCTAAAGAAAGCTTTTAGGATCACATGGTGTGTACTGGCTCCTCCCCCCATGACCCTCCTCCAAGCCTCAGTTAGGTTTTTGTGCCCGTCCGAGCAGGGTGCAATCTAGGTGGCTCTCCTAAAGAGCTGCTTAGAAAAAGTTTTTTTAGGTTTTAAATCTCAGCGAGTCCTGCTGGCAACAGGCTCACTGCATCGAGGGACTTAGGGGAGAGATTTTCAACTCACCTGCGTGCAGGATGGATTGGAGTCTTAGGCTACTGGACATAGCTTCAGAGGGAGTCGGAACACAGGTCATCCTGGGGTTCGTCCCGGAGCCGCGCCGCCGACCCCCCTTACAGATGCTGAAGATCGGAGGTCCGGAAACAGGCGGCAGAAGACTCTTCAGTCTTCATGAAGGTAGCGCACAGCACGGCAGCTGTGCGCCATTGTTGCTACACACTTCTCACTGACCAGTCACGGAGGGTGCAGGGCGCTGCTGGGGGCGCCCTGGGCAGCAATATTAAATACCTTTAGTGGCAAAGAATACATCACATATAGCCATTAAGGCTATATGTATGTATTTAACCCAGGCCAGATTTCTCAAAAACCGGGAGAAAAGCCCGCCGGAAAAGGGGCGGAGCCTATTCTCATCAGCACTCAGCGCCATTTTCCTGCTCAGCTCCGCTGTGAGGAAGGCTCCCAGGACTCTCCCCTGCACTGCACTACAGAAACAGGGTAACAAAGAGAAGGGGGGCATAAATTGGCGATATTTATATATTAAAGGCGCTTATAACAAAAACAACACCTTTTAGGGTTGTTTATATACATTTATAGCGCTTTTGGTGTGTGCTGGCAAACTCTCCCTCTGTCTCCCCAAAGGGCTAAGGGGGTCCTGTCTTCGATTAGAGCATTCCCTGTGTGGCTGCTGTGTGTCGGTACGTGTGTGTCGACATGTATGAGGACGATGTTGGTGTGGAGGCAGAGCAATTGCCGGTAATGGTGATGTCACCCCCTAGGGAGTCGACACCGGAATGGATGGCTTTAGTTATGGAATTACGTGATAATGTTAGTACATTACAAAAGTCAGTAGACGAAATGAGACGGCCGGAAAACCAGTCAGTACCGGCTCAGGCGTCTCAGACACCGTCAGGGGCTGTAAAACGTCCCTTACCTCAGTCACTCGACACGGGTACCGACACAGATGAATCTAGTGTCGACGGTGAAGAAACAAACGTATTTTCCAACAGGGCCACACGTTATATGATCACGGCAATGAAGGAGGCTTTGCAGATCTCTGATACTGCTGGTACCTCAAAAAGGGGTATTATGTGGGGGGTGAAAAAACTACCTGTAGCTTTTCCAGAATCAGAGGAATTGAATGACGTGTGTGATGAAGCGTGGGTTAACCCAGATAGAAAACTGCTAATTTCTAAGAAGTTATTGGCATTATACCCTTTCCCACCAGAGGTTAGGACGCGCTGGGAAACACCCCCTAGGGTGGATAAGGCGCTCACACGTTTATCAAAGCAAGTGGCGTTGCCGTCTCCTGATACGGCCGCCCTCAAGGATCCAGCGGATAGGAGGCTGGAAACTAACCTGAAAAGTATATACACTCATACTGGTGTTATACTGCGACCGGCAATAGCCTCAGCCTGGATGTGCAGTGCTGGGGTAGTGTGGTTGGATTCCCTGACTGAAAATATTGATACCCTGGATAGGGACAGTATTTTTTTGACTCTAGAGCAATTAAAGGATGCGTTTCTTTATATGCGAGATGCTCAGAGGGATATTTGTACTCTAGCATCAAGAGTAAGTGCGATGTCCATATCTGCCAGAAGAAGTTTATGGACGCGACAGTGGTCAGGTGATGCGGATTCCAAAAGGCATATGGAAGTGTTGCCATATAAAGGAGAGGAATTATTTGGGGTCGGTCTATCGGATCTGGTGGCCACGGCAACTGCCGGCAAATCCACTTTTTTACCTCAGACCCCCTCCCAACAGAAAAAGACACCGTCTTTTCAGCCGCAGTCCTTTCGCTCCTATAAAAACAAGCGAGCAAAAGGACAGTCTTATCTGCCGCGAGGCAGAGGAAAGGGTAAGAGAGGGCAGCAAGCAGCCCCTGCCCAGGACCAGAAGCCCGCCCCGGGTTCTACAAAGCCATCAGCATGACGCTGGGGCTTTACAAGCGGACTCAGGAGCGGTGGGGGGTCGACTAAAGATTTTCAGCAATCAGTGGGCTCGCTCACAGGTGGACCCGTGGATCCTGCAGATAGTATCTCAGGGTTACATGTTGGAGTTCGAAAGGTCTCCCCCTCGCCGGTTCCTAAAGTCTGCTTTACCAACGTCTCCCTCAGAAAGGACGACGGTATTGGAAGCCATTCACAAGCTGTATTCTCAGCAGGTGATAGTCAAGGTACCCCTCCTACAACAGGGAAAGGGGTATTATTCCACACTATTTGTGGTACCGAAGCCGGACGGTTCGGTAAGACCTATTCTAAATCTGAAATCCTTGAACCTGTACATACAGAAATTAAAGTTCAAGATGGAGTCACTCAGAGCAGTGATAGCGAATCTGGAAGAAGGGGACTTCATGGTGTCCCTGGACATAAAAGATGCTTATCTGCATGTCCCAATTTACCCCTCACACCAAGGGTATCTCAGGTTCGTGATACAAGACTGTCATTATCAGTTTCAAACGCTGCCGTTTGGTTTGTCCACGGCCACTCGGGTCTTTACCAAGGTAATGACCGAAATGATGGTTCTTCTACGAAGAAAAGGCGTATTAATTATCCCTTACTTGGACGATCTCCTGATAAGGGCAAAGTCCAGAGAACAGCTGGAAGTCGGTGTAGCACTAACCCAAGTAGTGCTTCAGCAACACGGGTGGATTCTGAATCTTCCAAAATCTCAATTGACCCCGACAACACGTCTGCTGTTCCTGGGAATGATTCTGGACACGGTTCAGAAAAAGGTGTTTCTCCCGGAGGAGAAAGCAAGGGAGTTATCCGAACTGGTCAGGAACCTCCTAAAACCAGGAACTGTGTCAGTACATCAATGCACAAGAGTCCTGGGAAAGATGGTGGCTTCTTACGAAGCAATTCCATTCGGCAGATTCCATGCACGAACATTTCAGTGGGATCTGCTGGACAAATGGTCCGGATCGCATCTGCACATGCATCAGCGGATAACACTGTCACCAAGAACAAGGTTGTCTCTCCTGTGGTGGTTGCAGAGTGCCCATCTGTTAGAGGGCCGCAGGTTCGGCATACAGGACTGGGTCCTGGTGACTACGGATGCCAGCCTACGGGGCTGGGGAGCAGTCACACAGGGAAGAAACTTCCAGGGTGTATGGTCAGACCTGGAGACGTCTCTTCACATAAATATACTGGAGCTAAGAGCGATATACAATGCTCTAAGCTTGGCAAAACCGCTGCTTCAGGGTCAGCCGGTGTTGATCCAGTCGGACAACATCACGGCAGTCGCCCACGTAAACAGACAAGGCGGCACGAGAAGCAGAAGAGCAATGACAGAAGCTGCAAGGATTCTTCGCTGGGCGGAAAATCATGTCATAGCACTGTCAGCAGTGTTCATCCCGGGAGTGGACAACTGGGAAGCAGACTTCCTCAGCAGACACGACCTTCACCCGGGAGAGTGGGGACTTCATCCGGAAGTTTTCCACATGATTGTGAACCGTTGGGAAAAACCAAAGGTGGATATGATGGCGTCTCGCCTCAACAAAAAACTGGACAGATATTGCGCCAGGTCAAGAGACCCTCAGGCAATAGCTGTGGACGCTCTGGTAACACCATGGGTGTACCAGTCAGTGTATGTGTTTCCTCCTCTGCCTCTCATACCAAAGGTACTGAGAATTATTCGGAAAAGGGGAGTAAGAACAATACTAGTGGCTCCGGATTGGCCAAGAAGAACTTGGTATCCGGAACTTCAAGAGATGCTCACGGAGGATCCGTGGCCTCTACCTCTAAGAAGGGATCTGCTTCAGCAGGGACCTTGTATGTTCCAAGACTTACCGCGACTGCGTTTGACGGCATGGCGGTTGAACGCCGGATTCTAAAAGAAAAGGGCATTCCAGAGGAAGTTATTCCTACCTTGATTAAGGCTAGGAAGGAAGTGACCGCACAACATTATCACCGCATTTGGAGAAAATATGTTGCGTGGTGTGAAGCCAAGAAGGCCCCAACGGAAGAATTTCAATTGGGTCGATTCTTACATTTCCTGCAGGCAGGATTGTCTATGGGCCTCAAATTGGGGTCTATTAAAGTTCAAATTTCGGCCTTATCAATCTTCTTCCAGAAGGAATTGGCTTCAGTGCCTGAAGTAAAAACTTTTGTCAAGGGTGTACTACATATACAGCCCCCGATTGTGCCCCCAGTGGCACCGTGGGATCTAAACGTAGTTTTGGATTTTCTCAAATCTCATTGGTTTGAGCCTCTCAAATCTGTAGATTTTAAGTATCTTACATGGAAAGTAACCATGCTACTGGCCCTGGCTTCAGCCAGGAGAGTTTCAGAGTTGGCGGCTTTATCGTACAAAAGCCCATATCTGATTTTCCATTCGGACAGGGCAGAACTGCGGACACGTCCTCATTTTCTCCCTAAGGTGGTTTCGGCTTTTCACTTGAACCAGCCTATTGTGGTGCCTGCGGCTACTAGCGACTTGGAGGACTCCAAGTTACTGGACGTTGTCAGAGCATTAAAAATATATATTTCAAGGACAGCTGGAGTCAGAAAATCTGACTCGTTGTTTATATTGTATGCACCCAACAAGATGGGTGCTCCTGCGTCTAAGCAGACGATTGCGCGTTGGATCTGTAGCACAATCCAACTTGCACATTCTGTGGCAGGCCTGCCACAGCCTAAATCTGTAAAGGCCCACTCCACAAGGAAGGTGGGCTCATCTTGGGCGGCTGCCCGAGGGGGTCTCGGCATTACAACTTTGCCGAGCAGCTACGTGGTCAGGGGAGAACACGTTTGTAAAATTTTACAAATTTGATACTCTGGCTAAGGAGGACCTGGAGTTCTCTCATTCGGTGCTGCAGAGTCATCCGCACTCTCCCGCCCGTTTGGGAGCTTTGGTATAATCCCCATGGTCCTGACGGAGTCCCCAGCATCCACTAGGACGTTAGAGAAAATAAGAATTTACTTACCGATAATTCTATTTCTCATAGTCCGTAGTGGATGCTGGGCGCCCATCCCAAGTGCGGATTGTCTGCAATACTTGTACATAGTTATTGTTACAAAAATCGGGTTATTATTATTGTTGTGAGCCATCTTTTCAGAGGCTACTTCGTTTGTTATCATACTGTTAACTGGGTTCAGATCACAAGTTGTACGGTGTGATTGGTGTGGCTGGTATGAGTCTTACCCGGGATTCAAGATCCTTCCTTATTGTGTACGCTCGTCCGGGCACAGTACCTAACTGAGGCTTGGAGGAGGGTCATGGGGGGAGGAGCCAGTACACACCATGTGATCCTAAAAGCTTTCTTTAGATGTGCCCTGTCTCCTGCGGAGCCGCTATTCCCCATGGTCCTGACGGAGTCCCCAGCATCCACTACGGACTATGAGAAATAGAATTATCGGTAAGTAAATTCTTATTTTTAACTCAGGGTCTGTGGACACTATTGGCCACAGATGTCGCAACTTCCTGGAGTTTTGTTCGCTGTTCACATTGAATTCTTTAACCCACGGGATAATTCTAGACATGTCCCGTGTCTGCGTAGGCTTTAGTAACTCCTCCCTATTTTTGGCTACCGCCCTCTGTCTAGCCGTGCAAAGGAGGTCCCGAGGATAACCTCTTTTAACAAACCTCTGCTCCATTTCTTCCAGCTGCGCATCTCTAACTGCACTGTCACTGTTCACCCTGCACACCCGCAGGAATTGGGAAAATGGTAGACCCTGTACCGTGGGTCTAGGGTGGCAACTTTCAAACCTCAAGATTGTGTTACGATCAGACGGTTTTTTATAGAGACTCGTCTCCACCTTTCCTGCTCTGAGGTTCAATTGGATGTCTAAGAAACAAATCTCAGTACTGCTACAATTCATGGTTAGTTTCACGGGGCTATCTGTAGAGTTGTGCGTCGTCACAAGATCAACCAGATCTTGCGCGTCACCTCTCCAAAATAATAGCAGGTCGTCTATATACCTGTAATAAATAAACAGCCTTTGGGCTATTTGAGGATCAGTGAAAAATAGCGCCCGCTCCACCTCCCACATAAATGCATTGGCGAACGAGGGTGCCACGGCCGACCCCATGGCACACCCCGTTCGCTGTCTGTAGAAAATGCCATCAAATATAAAAAAATTATGTGATAAGGTGAACCGTAGCAGTGCAATAAAAAAATCTATATCAGGACCTACATAAGCATTGTTACCAATGATCAACTGCCTCACAGCCTGTAACCCCTGCTCGTGTGGAATGCACGTGTACAGGCTTGTGACGTCTATGGTGGCCAGAATGACATCATCTGGTATATGCCTTATCTGTAACAGCCTCTGTAATAACATACTTGAATCTTTCAAGTGGGTAAATGTACCCTGTATGCACGGTTGTAAATATGCATCAAGGTATATTGCTAAAGGTTCACACAGGGAGCCCCGGGCAGATATGATGGGTCTCCCCGGGGGCCTCTGTGCGTCCTTGTGTACCTTGGGGATGGTATAAAACAGAGGAATGACAGGCCACTCAGAGGATAACTTTTGTACAACATTAGAATTAATGATGCCCTCCTCTTTGGCTTTCTGTAATAACTGAGTCAATTCAGCCTGGTACAACTTGGTGGGGTCTTTAGATAACATGCAATATGTATCCCCATCGGACAACAACCGCTGGCACTCCTGTGTATAGTCCATAACCTCCTGCACCACGATTGCTCCCCCCTTGTCCGCACTGCGAATCACGATGTCAGTTCGTTTACTCAGTGCCTTAAGTGCTTGTCTTTCTTCATATTGTAGATTGTGGAATTTCTTGCCCCGCATGTCACTTTCTGGACTGTCTAGCATGCGGTGAAAGGTCTTAAGAGACGCACTGTTAGATACTGGGTCGAAGCGGGACTTCGGGCCTAACCTCTGGACCCTAGCAGGTAGTGGAGTGTCAGTGGTAACAGAAGGCATTTTATGGTAGTGGTCTTTTAACTTCAATGTACGATGTAACCTAACAGTGCGTCTCTTAAGACCTTTCACCGCATGCTAGACAGTCCAGAAAGTGACATGCGGGGCAAGAAATTCCACAATCTACAATATGAAGAAAGACAAGCACTTAAGGCACTGAGTAAACGAACTGACATCGTGATTCGCAGTGCGGACAAGGGGGGAGCAATCGTGGTGCAGGAGGTTACGGACTATACACAGGAGTGCCAGCGGTTGTTGTCCGATGGGGATACATATTGCATGTTATCTAAAGACCCCACCAAGTTGTACCAGGCTGAATTGACTCAGTTATTACAGAAAGCCAAAGAGGAGGGCATCATTAATTCTAATGTTGTACAAAAGTTATCCTCTGAGTGGCCTGTCATTCCTCTGTTTTATACCATCCCCAAGGTACACAAGGACGCACAGAGGCCCCCGGGGAGACCCATCATATCTGCCCGGGGCTCCCTGTGTGAACCTTTAGCAATATACCTTGATGCATATTTACAACCGTGCATACAGGGTACATTTACCCACTTGAAAGATTCAAGTATGTTATTACAGAGGCTGTTACAGATAAGGCATATACCAGATGATGTCATTCTGGCCACCATAGACGTCACAAGCCTGTACACGTGCATTCCACACGAGCAGGGGTTACAGGCTGTGAGGCAGTTGATCATTGGTAACAATGCTTATGTAGGTCCTGATATAGATTTTTTTATTGCACTGCTACGGTTCACCTTATCACATCATTTTTTTATGTTTGATGGCATTTTCTACAGACAGCGAACGGGGTGTGCCATGGGGTCGGCCGTGGCACCCTCGTTCGCCAATGCATTTATGTGGGAGGTGGAGCGGGCGCTATTTTTCACTGATCCTCAAATAGCCCAAAGGCTGTTTATTTATTACAGGTATATAGACGACCTGCTATTATTTTGGAGAGGTGACGCGCAAGATCTGGTTGATCTTGTGACGACGCACAACTCTACAGATAGCCCCGTGAAACTAACCATGAATTGTAGCAGTACTGAGATTTGTTTCTTAGACATCCAATTGAACCTCAGAGCAGGAAAGGTGGAGACGAGTCTCTATAAAAAACCGTCTGATCGTAACACAATCTTGAGGTTTGAAAGTTGCCACCCTAGACCCACGGTACAGGGTCTACCATTTTCCCAATTCCTGCGGGTGTGCAGGGTGAACAGTGACAGTGCAGTTAGAGATGCGCAGCTGGAAGAAATGGAGCAGAGGTTTGTTAAAAGAGGTTATCCTCGGGACCTCCTTTGCACGGCTAGACAGAGGGCGGTAGCCAAAAATAGGGAGGAGTTACTAAAGCCTACGCAGACACGGGACATGTCTAGAATTATCCCGTGGGTTAAAGAATTCAATGTGAACAGCGAACAAAACTCCAGGAAGTTGCGACATCTGTGGCCAATAGTGTCCACAGACCCTGAGTTAAAAATATTTCATGATAAAAGGGTAATGCCCAGTTATACCAGAGGCCGTAACATCAGAGATATGGTAGTTAAGACTGACATGGCTAAGTTGAAGACTCCTCCCCCTAGACATTTTCTGACCCGCAGAAATGGGTGTTTTAAGTGCACAGGGTGCACTACGTGCACCCACATGTCCCCAGGTGACAGTATCTCGCATCCTTTTTCTGGGAAAAAATACAGTATCAGATGGCCCCTTACCTGCACTTCCAAATACGTGATATATGCCATCATTTGTCCATGTGGACGTTACTACATCGGAAAAACCGAATGCCAATTCAAGGTGAGGATGGCCCAACACAGGCTAGCTATAAGGAATGCGTTGGCATCTGGTAATGGGGAACAGCCAGTGGCTAAGCATTTTGTAGAATACAGACATAGTATGGCCACGTTTAAACACCGGATAATAGATCATGTCCCTGAATCTCCCCGGGGGGGTAATAGGGGCAAAAAACTCCTTCAACTGGAGTCTATGTGGATACATAGACTCAATACCCTTAAACCGGGAGGGCTTAACGACAGTCTAGGCCTCATTAATTTCTTGTGATTAGTGAGAGCAGGGTATGATAGAGATGGTGTGCTCAGATTTTTTCACCCTTTAAGGCTATGTTTACATATGAGTGTAGCCCGGTTTTAGGGGGTACAACAGTAGAGTTAGGCTTATACGTTACAGATATTTGGGACATATATATAGACATATCCTTTGAATGGGATTATAGACATTACCGATATGGCACATACTCTGATTTCGATATGCCTCAGCTCCTCTGGTCAGCAGTTTTTACATATATTATGTACACAGTTAATTATGTTGTTTTAGTATGTGACACTGAAAGATATAGGTTTATGTATAATTAGTGCTTTACGCACGAATATTTAAAATCCACTTATAATTTGTCTATTGCACATTGCCAAAGTGTTGCTGGCCTTCAATAGCACTAACATGCACATTTGTTTATTTGTAATGTATTTATTATAAGAGTCTTTTAAACAGGCACGAGTGTCTTTTACATATGTTGTTTTGATTACAGCGTCTCCATGGCCACGCAGGAGGGAGCCGCGACGTCACTTCCGGTTCCGCTGATGCGAGCGGTGACGCCGAACGGGAAGCCCAAGTGACGTGGCCAGGGGAGAACGCACGTGTGGGATCATGCGAAGGGGGGTAAGTTTAACACTATATAAGATTGTTTTGCACACTGTTGTAGTTATCCTGACGAAGGGGAGGTGGTCCCCGAAACGTTGACAGCACCTAATACACGTTTGATGTTTTTGCAAGACTCCGAGTGCCGCCTCGTTATTCTTCGTTGTGTATTGGGGTGACCCCCCCGGAGGAAGGCACCGCAGCAAGCAGGTCCTAAGGGACGTCTGGAGTGCCGGAGCTAAGAGTTGTGTAGATATAGATATAGATAGATAGATATAGATATATAGATATATATAGAGATAGAGATAGATAGATAGATATACACACACATATATAGATATAGAAAAGCGCTATCTGGTCATATATTTTCCAGTGTTTTTAAGCGCTGGTGTGTGCTGGCATACTTTCTCTCTGTCTCTCCTTAGGGCCTGGTTGGGGTTTTGTCCCCTTATAGGTTAATCCCTGTGTGTGCGTGGGGTGTCGGTACGTGTGTGTCGACATGTCTGAGGCGAAAGGCTTCTCCAAGGAGGAGGTGGAGCAAATGAGTGGTGTGTCCCCGTCGGTTGTGCCGACTCCGGATTGGATGGACATGTGGCATATGTTGAATGCAAGTGTGGCATCTTTACATAAAAGGCTTGATAAGGCTGAATTAGGGGGGACATCAGGGGGTCAATCCTCGGATTGGACCGACTCACAGGGGCCGTCGGGGTCTCAAAAGCGTCCCTTAACAAAAGACACTACTACCGACACGGATTCTGATTCCAGTGTCCACTACGACGAAGTAAAATTGCACCCTAGGGTGACTAAAACCATTCAGTGTATGATTGTGGCAATAAGGGATGTGTTGCATATTGAGGATGAACCCTCGGTCCCCGACACAAGGGTACACATGTTTAAGGAAAAGAAACAGATTATTAACTTTCCCACATCTCATGAATTGAATGATTTCTTTGGAAAAGCTTGGGAGACTCCGGATAAGAGACCGCAGATCCCCAAAATAATTTATATGGCATACCCCTTCCCTAAGCAGGACAGGGAGATTTGGGAATCACCCCCCACTGTGGTCAAGGCCCTGACGTGCTTGTCCAAGAAAGTGGCGCTACCGTCTCCTGACACAGCGGCCTTTAAGGACCCTGCAGATCGCAGGCAAGAAACTACCTTAAAGTGTATTTATTCTCATACGGGTGCTGTGCTAAGACCGACAATTGCGTCGGCATGGGTGTGTAGCGCAATTGCAGCTTGGACAGATGAGCTGACAGATCAATTTGATAATATGGATAAGGATACTATATTCTTAACTCTAGCCCATATAAAAGACGCAGTCTTATTTATGAGGGATGCTCAAATGGACATTGGATTGCTAGCTTCTAGGGCCAATGCCATGTCTATCTCAGCGAGAAGATCTTTATGGACTCGCCAATGGACGGGTGATGCGGATTCCAAAAAACATATGGAAGTACTACCCTATAAGGGTGATGTATTGTTTGGGGATGGGCTGACGGACCTGGTTTCCACAGCTACAGCAGGTAAATAAAATATTTTACCATATATTCCCCAACAGCAAAAGAAAGTAACACCCTATCAGATGCAGTCCTTTCGGTCGCACAAGTCCAGAAGAGGTCAGGGATCCTCTTTCCTCGCCAGAGGTAAGGGCAGAGGCAAGAGCACCTGCTTTGGCAGGTGCCCAGGAACAAAAGTCCTCCCCGGCTGCTCCAAAACCCACAGCATGACGCTGGGGCTCCCCTGAGGGAGTCCGCACCGGTGGGGGCACGTCTTCGACTTTTCAGTCAGGCCTGGGTCAGTTCAGGTGTGGAAATAGTTTCCCAGGGTTACAAATTGGAATTCGAGGAGGTGCCCCCGCGACGATTTTTCAAATCGGCCCTACCAGCTTCCACATCGGAAAGGGATGTAGTGTTAGCTGCAATTCAAACGCTGTGTATACAGCAAGTGATAATCAAGGTTCCCCTGCACCAGCAGGGAAGTGGTTACTACTCAACCCTATTTCTCTGACGTCCTAAGTGGATGCTGGGACTCCGTAAGGACCATGGGGAATAGCGGCTCCGCAGGAGACTGGGCACAACTAAGAAAGCTTTAGGACTACCTGGTGTGCACTGGCTCCTCCCACTATGACCCTCCTCCAGACCTCAGTTAGAATCTTGTGCCCGGCAAAGCTGGATGCACACTAGGGGCTCTCCTGAGCTCCTAGAAAGAAAGTATATTTTAGGTTTTTTATTTTACAGTGAGATCTGCTGGCAACAGACTCACTGCAGCGAGGGACTAAGGGGAGAAGAAGCGAACCTACCTAACTGGTGGTAGCTTGGGCTTCTTAGGCTACTGGACACCATTAGCTCCAGAGGGCTCGACCGCAGGAACCGGCCTTGATGTTCGGTCCCGGAGCCGCGCCGCCGGCCCCCTTACAGAGCCAGAAGCAAGAAGTGATCCGGAAAATCGGCGGCAGAAGACTCTTGTCTTCAACAAGGTAGCGCACAGCACTGCAGCTGTGCGCCATTGCTCCTCATGCACACCTCACACTGCGGTCACTGATGGGTGCAGGGCGCTGGGGGGGGCGCCCTGAGCAGCAATATAAACACCTTGCCTGGCAAAATCATCACAATATATAGCCCCAGAGGCTATATATGTGATAAATTACCCCTGCCAGAATTCCTGAAAAAAGCGGGAGAAGTCCGCGAAAAAGGGGCGGAGCTATCTCCCTCAGCACACTGGCGCCATTTCTCCCTCACAGCTCCGCTGGAAGGAAGCTCCCTGGCTCTCCCCTGCAGTCTACACTACAGAAGGGTAAAAAAGAGAGGAGGGGCACTAAATTTAGGCACAATATACATATATAGCAGCTATAAGGGGATATAATTTAGTTAATCCCTGTATTATATAGCGCTCTGGTGTTTGCTGGCATACTCTCTCTCTCTCTCTCTCTCTCTCTCTCTCTCTCTCTCTCTCTCTCTCTCCCAAAGGGCTTTGTGGGGTCCTGTCTTCTGTCAGAGCATTCCCTGTGTGTGTGCGGTGTGTCGGTACGGCTGTGTCGACATGTTTGATGAGGAGGCTTATGTGGAGGCGGAGCAGATGCCTATAAATGTGTTGTCGCCCCCTGCGGGGCAGACACCTGAGTGGATGGACTTGTGGAAGAAATTACGTTAAAGTGTCGACTCCTTACATAAAAAATTTGACGACATGCCAAATGCGGGACAGCCGGCTTCTCAGCTCGTGCCTGCCCAGACGTCTCAAAGGCCATCAGGGGCTCTAAAACGCCCGCTACCTCAGATGGCAGACACAGATGTCGACACGGATACTGATACCAGTGTCGACGACGAAGAGACTAATGTAATGTCCAATAGGGCCACTCGTTACATGATTGAGGCAATGAAAAATGTTTTACACATTTCTGATGTGACCCCAGGTACCGCAAAAAAGGGTATTATGTTTGGAGAGAAAAAACTACCAGTAGTTTTCCCCCCTTCTGAAGAATTAAATGAAGTGTGTGAAGTAGCGTGGGCTTCCCCCGATAAAAAATTGGTAATTTCTAAAAAGTTACTAATGGCGTAACCTTTCCCGCCAGAGGATAGGTCACGTTGGGAAACACCCCCTAGGGTGGATAAAGCGCTTACACGCTTATCAAAAAAGGTGGCATTACCGTCTCCGGATACGGTCGCCCTAAAGGAACCTGCTGATAGAAAGCCGGAGGCTCTCCTGAAGGCTATATATACACACACTGGTATTATACTGAGACCAGCTATTGCCTCAGCATGGATGTGCAGTGCTGCAGCTGCGTGGTCAGATTCCCTGTCAGAAAACATTGACACCCTAGACAGGTACACTATATTGCTAAACATAGAGCATATTAAAGACGCTGTCTTATACATGAGAGATGCACAGAGGGATATTTGCCGGCTGGCATCTAAAATAAGTGCACTGTCCATTTCTGCCAGGAGAGGGTTATGGACTCGGCAGTGGACAGGTGATGCAGATTCTAAAAGGCACATGGAAGTTTTGCCTTATAAGGGTGAGGAGGAGTTCGGGGATGGTCTTTCAGACCTAGTGTCCACAGCAACGGCTGGGAAGTCAGCATTTTTACCACATGTCCCCTCACAACCAAAGAAAGCACCGTATTATCAGGTACAGTCCTTTCGTCCCCAAAAGAGCAGGCGGGGTAGAGGCGCGTCCTTTCTGCCCAGAGGCAGAGGTAGGGGAAAAAAGCTGCAGCATACTGCCAGTTCCCAGGAACAAAAGTCCTCCCCCGCTTCTTCTTCTAAGTCCGCCGCATGACGCTGGGGCTCAACAGGCAGAGCCAGGTACGGTGGGGGCCCGTCTCAAAAACTTCAGCAATCAGTGGGCTCGCTCACAAGTAGATCCCTGGATCCTTCAAGTGGTATCTCAGGGATACAGGCTGGAATTCGAGACATTTCCCCCCCGCCGTTTCCTCAAATCTGCCTTGCCAACAACTCCCTCAGTCAGGGAGGCTGTGATAGAGGCAATTCACAAGCTGTATTCCCAGCAGGTGATAGTCAAGGTGCCCCTACTTCAACAAGGACAGGGTTACTATTCCACAATGTTTGTGGTACCGAAACCGGACGGTTCGGTGAGACCCATTTTAAATTTAAAATCCTTGAACACATATATAAAAAAATTCAAGTTCAAGATGGAATCGCTCAGGGCGGTTATTGCAAGCCTGGAAGAGGGGGATTACATGGTATCACTGGACATCAAGGATGCTTACCTGCATGTCCCCATTTACCATCCTCACCAGGAGTACCTCAGATTTGTGGTACAGGATTGTCATTACCAATTCCAGACGTTGCCGTTCGGCCTGTCCACGGCACCGAGGATATTTACCAAGGTAATGGCCGAAATGATGATACTCCTTTGAAAAAAGGGAGTTTTAATTATCCCATACTTGGACGATCTCCTGATAAAGGCGAGGTCCAGGGAGCAGTTGTTGGTCAGCGTAGCACTATCTCAGGAGGTGCTACACCAGCACGGTTGGATTCTAAATATTCCAAAGTCACAGCTGGTTCCTGCGACACGTCTACTGTTCCTGGGGATGATTCTGGACACAGTCCAGAAAAAAGTGTTTCTCCCATAGGAGAAAGCTAAGGAGCTGTCATCTCTAGTCAGAGGCCTCCTGAAACCAAAACAGGTGTCGGTGCATCACTGCACGCGAGTCCTGGGAAAGATGGTAGCTTCCTACGAAGCAATTCCATTCGGCAGGTTCCATGCCAGAACCTTTCAGTGGGACCTGTTGGACCAATGGTCCGGATCGCATCTTCAAATGCATCGGTTGATAACCTTGTCTCCAAGGACCAGGGTGTCTCTGCTGTGGTGGCTGCAGAGTGCTCATCTCAAAGAGGGCCGCAGATTCGGCATACAGGACTGGATCCTGGTGACCACGGATGCCAGCCTTCGAGGCTGGGGGGCAGTCACACAGGGAATAAACTTCCAAGGACTTTGGTCAAGTCAGGAGACTTCCCTACACATAAATGTTCTGGAACTGAGGGCCATTTACAATGCCCTAAGTCAGGCAAAACCCCTGCTTCAAAACCAGCCGGTTCTGATCCAGTCAGACAACCTCACGGCAGTCGCCCATGTAAACCGACAGGGCGGCACAAGCAGGACGGCGATGGCAGAAGCCACAAGGATTCTCCGATGGGCGGAAAGTCACGTGTTCGCACTGTCAGCAGTGTTCATTCCGGGAGTGGACAACTGGGAAGCAGACTTCCTCAGCAGGCACGACCTCCACCCGGGAGAGTGGGGACTTCATCCAGAAGTCTTCCAACTGTTTGTAAACCGTTGGGAAAGGCCACAGGTGGACATGATGGCGTCCCGCCTAAACAAAAAGCTAGAAAAATATTGCGCCAGGTCAAGAGACCCTCAGGCGATAGCTGTGGACGCTCTAGTGACACCGTGGGTGTACCGGTCGGTTTATGTGTTCTCCCCTCTTCCTCTCATACCCAAGGTACTGAGGATAATAAGGAAAAGAGGAGTAAGAACTATACTCATTGTTCCGGATTGGCCAAGAAGAGCTTGGTACCCGGAACTTCAAGAATTGATCTGAGGACCCATGGCCTCTGCCGCTCAGACAGGACCTGCTGCTGCAGGGGCCCTGTCTGTTCCAAGACTTACCGCGGCTGCGTTTGACGGCATGGCGGTTGAACACCGGATCCTAAAAGAAAAGGGTATTCCGGAGGAAGTCATTCCTACGCTCATTAAAGCTAGAAAAGATGTAACCGTACAACATTATCACCACATATGGCGAAAATATGTTGCGTGGTGTGAGGCCAGGAAGGCCCCAACGGAGGAATTTCAGCTGGGTCGATTTCTGCACTTCCTACAGTCAGGGGTGACTATGGGCCTAAAACTGGGTTCCATTAAGGTCCAGATTTCGGCTCTGTCGATTTTCTTCCAAAAAGAACTGGCTTCACTGCCTGAAGTTCAGACATTTGTTAAGGGAGTGCTCCATATTCAGCCTCCTTTTGTGCCTCCAGTGGCACCGTGGGACCTCAACGTGGTGTTGGGTTTCCTAAAGTCACATTGGTTTGAGCCACTTAAAACCGTGGATTTAAAATATCTCACGTGGAAAGTGGTCATGCTTTTGGCCTTGGCTTCGGCTAGGCGAGTGTCAGAATTGGCGGCTTTGTCATGTAAAAGCCCCTATTTGATTTTCCATATGGATAGGGCAGTATTGAGGACTCGTCCCCAGTTTCTCCCTAAGGTGGTATCAGCTTTTCACTTGAACCAACCTATTGTGCCTGCGGCTACTAGGGACTTGGAGGACTCCAAGTTACTGGACGTAGTCAGGGCCTTGAAAATTTTATGTTTCCAGGACGGCTGGAGTCAGGAAGACTGACTCGCTATTTATCCTGTATGCACCCAACAAGCTGGGTGCTCCTGCTTCGAAGCAGACTATTACTCGCTGGATTTGTAGCACAATTCAGCTTGCGCATTCTGCGGCTGGCCTGCCGCAGCCTAAATCTGTAAAAGCCCATTCCACGAGGAAAGTGGGCTCATCTTGGGCGGCTGCCCGAGGGGTCTCGGCTTTACAACTTTGCCGAGCTGCTACTTGGTCAGGGGCAAACACGTTTGCAAAATTCTACAAATTTGATACCCTGGCTGAGGAGGACCTTGAGTTCTCTCATTCGGTGCTGCAGAGTCATCCGCACTCTCCCGCCCGTTTGGGAGCTTTGGTATAATCCCCTTGGACCTTACGGAGTCCCAGCATCCACTTAGGACGTCAGAGAAAATAAGAATTTACTCACCGGTAAATCTATTTCTCGTAGTCCGTAGTGGATGCTGGGCGCCCGTCCCAAGTGCGGACTGTCTGCAATACTTGTATATAGTTATTGTTAACTAAAGGGTTATTGTTGAGCCATTTGTTGAGAGGCTCTGTTATGTTCATACTGTTAACTGGGTATAATATCACGAGTTATACGGTGTGATTGGTGTGGCTGGTATGAGTCTTACCCGGGATTCAAAATCCTTCCTTATTGTGTCCGCTCTTCCGGGCACAGTATCCTAACTGAGGTCTGGAGGAGGGTCATAGTGGGAGGAGCCAGTGCACACCAGGTAGTCCTAAAGCTTTCTTAGTTGTGCCCAGTCTCCTGCGGAGCCGCTATTCCCCATGGTCCTTACGGAGTCCCAGCATCCACTACGGACTACAAGAAATAGATTTACCGGTGAGTAAAATCTTATTTTGTGGTCCCGAAACCGGACGGTTCGGTCAGACCTATTTTGAATCTGAAATCCCTAAACCTGTACATAAAAAGATTCAAATTCAAAATGGAATCACTCAGAGCGATAATAGCCAACATGGAGAAGGGGGGAGTTTATGGTGTCTCTGGACATAAAGGATGCGTACCTTCATGTCCCCATATATGCCCCCCATCAGGAATACCTGAGATTCGCTGTACAGGATTGTCATTACCAATTTCAGACGTTGCCGTTTGGACTATCCACGGCCCCGAGGATTTTCACCAAGATAATGGCGGAAATGATGGTGGTCCTGCGCAAGCATGGAGTCACAATTATCCCATACTTGGACGATCTCCTGATAAAAGCGAGATCAAGGGAGAAATTGCTGAGCAGTGTGGCGCTCTCTGAGAGTGCTCCAGCAACACTGTTGGATTCTAAATCTACCGAAGTTACAGTTGATTCCAACAACTCGACTACCGTTCCTAGGTATGATACTGGATACGGAACAAATGAAGGTCTTCCTCCCAATAGAGAGAGCCCAGGACATCCAGAATATGGTCAGACACCTGCTAAAACCGAAAAGGGTGTCAGTTCACCAATGCACTCGAGTTCTGGGAAAAATGGTGGCGGCCTACGAGGCCATTCCCTTCGGAAGGTTCCATGCAAGGACTTTTCAATGGGACCTTCTGGACAAGTGGTCCTGGTCCCATCTGCACTTACATCGGAAAATAACTCTGTCCCCAGGGGCCAGAGTGTCTCATGTGGTGGTTGCAAAGTGCTCACCTGCTGGAGGGTCGCAGGTTCGGAATTCAGGATTGGATCCTGGTTACCACGGACGCGAGCCTCCGAGGATGGGGAGCGGTCACACAAGGAAAAAATTTTCAGGGTCTTTGGTCAGACCAGGAGTCCTGTCTACACATCAATGTGTTGGAACTCAGGGCCATTTACAATGGCCTTCGACAAGCGGAGAGTCTTCTTCGAAACCTACCGGTTCTGATTCAATCAGACAATGTCACAGCAGTGGCTCATGTGAACCGCCAAGGCGGGACAAGAAGCAGAGTCGCGATGGCGGATGCCACAAGGATTCTTCGCTGGGCGGAAAATCATGTAAGCGCTCTGTCGGCTGTCTTCATTCCGGGAGTGGACAACTGGGAAGCAGACTTCCTCAGCAGACACGATCTCCATCCAGGAGAGTGGGGTCTTCATCAAGAAGTCTTTGCAGACATAACACGTCTTTGGGGAACTCCTCAAATAGACATGATGGCGTCACGCCTCAACAAAAAGCTTCGGAGGTACTGTGCCAGGTCTCGGGACCCTCAGGCAGTGGCAGTAGATGCTCTGATAACACCGTGGCTGTTCAAATTGGTCTACGTGTTTCCTTCTCTTCCTCTCATCACAAAAGTGTTGAGGATCATAAGGCAAAGAAACGTACAGACAATACTCGTTGTCTCAGACTGGCCTCGAAGGGCCTGGTACTCAGATCTACAAGAGATGCTCACAGGAATTCCCTGGCCTCTTCCTCTGAGGGAAGACCTGTTGCAATAGGGGCCCTGTGTATTTCAAGACTTACCGCGGTTACGTTTGACGGCATGGTGGTTGAACGCCGAATCCTAGCGAAAAAGGGGATTCCAGAAGAGGTCATCCCTACTTTAATAAAGGCTAGGAAGGAGGTGACTGTTAAGCATTATCACCGTATCTGGCGAAAGTATGTGTCTTGGTGTGAGACCAAGAATGCACCTACGGAAGATTTTCATCTGGGTCTTTTTCTCCACTTCCTACAGACAGTAGTGGATATGGGCCTGAAATTAGGCTCTGTTAAGGTGCAGATTTCAGCCCTCTCGATTTTCTTTCAGAAGGAATTGGCTTCTCTTCCAGAAGTCCAGATGTTTGTAAAGGGAGTGCTGCATATCCAGCCCCCTTTTGTGCCTCCAGTGGCACCATGTGACCTGAACGTGGTGTTGCAGTTCCTAAAATCACACTGGTTTGAACCGCTTAACAAGGTTGAGTTGAAATTTCTTACCTGGAAGGTGGTCATGCTGTTGGCCTTGGCATCGGCAAGGCGAGTATCTGAATTGGCGGCTTTGTCACACAAGAGCCCCTACTTGATTTTTCATGTGGATCGAGCTGAATTGAGGACACGTCCGCAATTTTTGCCTAAAGTGGCTTCTTCGTTCCATATGAATCAACCTATTGTGGTGCCTGTGGCTACAAGTGACCTGGAGGTTTCCAGATCCCTGGATGTAGTCAGGGCCTTAAAGATTTATGTAGCCAGAACGGCTAAAATTAGGAAAACAGAGGCTCTGTTTGTCCTGTATGCTGCTAATAAGATTGGCACACCTGCTTCGAAGCAGACTATTTACTCGCTGGATCTGTAATACGATTCAGCAGGCTCATTCTACGGCTGGATTGCCGGTACCAAATTCGGTTAAAGCCCATTCCACTAGGAAGGTGGGCTCTTCTTGGGCGGCTGCCCGAGGCGTCTCGGCATTACAGCTTTGCCGAGCGGCGACTTGGTCGGGGTCAAACACTTTTGCTAAATTCTACAAGTTTGATATCCTGGCTGATGAGGACCTAGCGTTTGCTCAGTCGGTGCTGCAGAGCCATACGCACTCTCCCGCCCGATTGGATGCTTTGGTGTAAACCCCATGGTCCTTACGGAGTCCCCAGGATCCTCTAGGACGTAAGAGAAAATAAGATTTTAAACCTACCGGTAAATCTATTTCTCCTAGTCCGTAGAGGATGCTGGGCCCCCGTCCCAGTGCTGAAACTCTGCAAGACTTGTATATAGTTGTTGCTTACATAAGGGTTATGTTACAGTTGGAATAGGTCTTGGACCGTTACTGTCGTTTGTTCATACTATTAACTGGTTATGTATGTTCCATGGTATGATTGGTGTGGGCTGGTATGAATCTTGCCCTTGGATTTGCTAAATCCTGCCTTGTATTGTCCATCTCCTCTGGGCACAGTTCTCTAACTGAGGTCTGGAGGAGGGGCATAGAGGGAGGAGCCAGTGCACACCCATAGTCAAAGTTCTTTTTAGGTGCCCTATCTACTGCGGAGCCGGTCTATACCCCATGGTCCTTACGGAGTCCCAGCATCCTCTACGGACTAGGAGAAATAGATTTACCGGTAGGTTTAAAATCTTATTTCTCTATCGTCCTAGTGGATGCTGGGGTTCCTGAAAGGACCATGGGGAATAGCGGCTCCGCAGGAGACAGGGCACAAAAAGTAAAGCTTTAGGATCAGGTGGTGTGCACTGGCTCCTCCCCCTATGACCCTCCTCCAAGCCTCAGTTAGATTTTTGTGCCCGGCCGAGAAGGGTGCAATCTAGGTGGCTCTCCTAAAGAGCTGCTTAGAAAAGTTTAGCTTAGGTTTTTTATTTTACAGTGAGTCCTGCTGGCAACAGGATCACTGCAACGAGGGACTTAGGGGAGAAGAAGTGAACTCACCTGCGTGCAGGATGGATTGGCTTCTTGGCTACTGGACATTAGCTCCAGAGGGACGATCACAGGTACAGCCTGGATGGTCACCGGAGCCTCGCCGCCGGCCCCCTTGCAGATGCTGAAACGAGAAGAGGTCCAGAATCGGCGGCAGAAGACTCCTCAGTCTTCTTAAGGTAGCGCACAGCACTGCAGCTGTGCGCCATTTTCCTCTCAGCACACTTCACACGGCAGTCACTGAGGGTGCAGGGCGCTGGGAGGGGGGCGCCCTGGGAGGCAAATGAAAACCTTTTTTGGCTAAAAATACCTCACATATAGCCTCCGGGGGCTATATGGAGATATTTAACCCCTGCCAGAATCCGTTAAGAGCGGGAGACGAGGCCGCCGAAAAAGGGGCGGGGCCTATCTCCTCAGCACACAGCGCCATTTTCCCTCACAGAAAGGCTGGAGGGAAGGCTCCCAGGCTCTCCCCTGCACTGCACTACAGAAACAGGGTTAAAACAGAGGGGGGGCACTAATTTGGCGTTAGAAATATATAAAAAAGATGCTATAAGGGAAAACACTTATATAAGGTTGTCCCTATATAATTATAGCGTTTTTGGTGTGTGCTGGCAAACTCTCCCTCTGTCTCCCCAAAGGGCTAGTAGGTCCTGTCCTCTATCAGAGCATTCCCTGTGTGTGTGCTGTGTGTCGGTACGTGTGTGTCGACATGTATGAGGACGATGTTGGTGAGGAGGCGGAGCAATTGCCTGTAATGGTGATGTCACTCTCTAGGGAGTCGACACCGGAATGGATGGCTTATTTAGGGAATTACGTGATAATGTCAACACGCGCCAAGGTCGGTTGACGAAATGAGACGGCCGACAAACAATTAGTACCGGTCCAGACGTCTCAAAAACACCGTCAGGGGTTTTTTAAAACGCCCGTTTACTTTAGTCGGTCGACACAGACACAGACAGGGACACTGAATCCAGTGTCGACGGTGAATAAACAAACGTATTCCTTATTAGGGCCACACGTTAAGGGCAATGAAGGAGGTGTTACATATTTCTGATACTACAAGTACCACAAAAGAGGGTATTATGTGGGATGTGAAAAAACTACCGTAGTTTTTCCTGAATCAGATAAATTAAATGAAGTGTGTGATGATGCGTGGGTTCCCCCCGATAGAAAATATGGGCGGTATACCCTTTCCCGCCAGAAGTTAGGGCGCGTTGGGAAACACCCCTTAGGGTGGATAAGGCGCTCACACGCTTATCAGAACAAGTGGCGGTACCGTCTATAGATAGGGCCGTCCTCAAGGAGCCAGCTGACAGGAGGCTGGAAAAATATCATAAAAAGTATATACACACATACTGGTGTTATACTGCGACCAGCGATCGCCTCAGCCTGGATGTGCAGAGCTGGGGTGGCTTGGTCGGATTCCCTGACTAAAAATATTGATACCCTTGACAGGGACAGTATTTTATTGACTATAGAGCATTTAAAGGATGTATTTCTATATATGCGAGATGCACAGAGGGATATTTGCACTCTGGCATCAAGAGTAAGTGCGATGTCCATATCTGCCAGAAGATGTTTATGGACACGACAGTGGTCAGGTGATGCAGATTCCAAACGGCACAAAGGTGTATTGCCGTATAAAGGAAGAGGAGTTATTTGGGGTCGGTCCATCGGACCTGGTGGCCACGGCAACTGCTGGAAAATCCACCGTGTTTACCCTAAGTCACATCTCTGCAGAAAAAGACACCGTCTTTTCAGCTTCAGTCCTTTCGTCCCTATAAGAGTCATATCTGCCCAGGGATAGATGAAAGGGAAGAAGACTGCAGCAGGCAGCCCATTCCCAGGAACAGAAGCGTTCCACCGCTTCTGACAAGCTCTCAGCATGACGCTGAGACCGTACAGGACCCCTGGATCCTACAAGTAGTATCCCAGGGGTACAGATTGGAATGTCGAGACGTTTCCCCTGCGCAGGCTCCTGAAGTCTGCTTTACCAAGGTCTCCCTCCGACAAGGAGGCAGTATGGGAAACAATTCACGAGCTGTATTCCCAGCAGGTGATAATTAAATTACCCCTCCTACAACAAGAAAAGGGGTATTATTCCACACTATATTGTGGTACTGAAGCCAGAAGGCTAGGTGAGACCTATTCTAAATCTAAAAAAATTTGAACACTTACAAAGGTTCAAATCAAGATGGAGTCACTCAGAGCAGTGATAACGAACCGGGAAGAAGGGGACTATATGGTGTCCCGAGACATCAGGGATGCTTACCTCCATGTCCCAAATTTGCCCTTATCACTAAGGGTACCTCAGGTTCGTGGTACAGAACTGTCACTATCAGTTTCAGACGCTGCCGTTTGGATTGTCTACGGCACCCCGGGTCTTTACCAAGGTAATGGCCGAAATGATGGTTCTTCTTCGAAGAAAAGGCGTCTTAATTATCCCTTACTTGGACGATCTCCTGATAAGGGCAAAGTCCAGGGAACAGTTGGAGGTCGGAGTAGCACTATCTCGGATACTGTTACAACAGCAGGGGTGGATTCTAAATATTCCAAAATCGCAGCTGATCCCGACAACAAGTCTCCTGTGCTTAGGGATGATTCTGGACACAGTCCAGAAAAAGGTGTTTCTCCCGGAAGAGAAAGCCAGGGAGTTATCCGAGCTAGTCAGGAACCTCCTAAAATCAGTGCATCATTGCACAAGGGCCATGGTAAAAAAAATGGTGACTTCCTTCGAAGCAATTCCAGTCGGCAGATTTCATGCAAGAACTTTTCAGTGGGATCTGCTGGACAAATGGTCCGGATCGCATCTTCAGATGCATCAGCGGATAACCCTATATCCAAGGACAAGGGTGTCTCTCCTGTGGTGGTTACAGAGTGCTCATCTTCTAGAGGGCCGCAGATTCGGCATTCAGTTTTGGATGTTGGTGACCACGGAGGCCAGCCCGAGAGGCTGGGGAGCAGTCACACAAGGAAAAAATTTCCAGGGAGTGTGATCAAGTCTGGAGATTTTTCTCCACATAAATATAGCTAAGGGTAAATTTATAATGCTCTAGGCTTAGCAAGACCTCTGCTTCAAGGTCAGCCGGTATTGATCCAGTGGGATAAAACATCACGGCAGTCGCCCACGTAAATAGACAGGGCGGCACAAGAAGCAGGAGGGCAGTGGCAAAAACTGCAAGGACTTTTCGCTGGGCGGAAAATCATGTGATAGCACTGTCAGCAGTGTTTCATTCCGGGAATGGAAACTGGGAAGCAGACTTCCTCAGTAGGCACGACCTCCACCCGGCAGAGTGGGAACTTCATGGGGAAGTTTTCCACATAATTGTAAACCGTTGGGAATTACCAAAGGTGGACATGATGGCGTCCCGTCTGAACAAAAAACGGGACAGGTATTGCGCCAGGTTAAGAGACCCTCAGGCAATAGCTGTGGACGGTCTGGTAACACCGTGGGTGTACCAGTCGGTGTATGTGTTCCATCCTCTGCTTTTCATACCTAAGGTACTGAGAATTATAAGACGTAGAGGAGTAAGAACTATACTCATGGCTCCGGATTGGCCAAGAAGGACTTGGTACCCGGAACTTCAAGAGATGCTCACAGAGGACTTATGGCCTCTGCCGCTAAGAAGGGACTTGTTTCAGCAAGTACCATGTCTGTTCCAAGACTTACCGCAGCTGCGTTTGACGGCATGGCGGTGGAACGCCGGATCCTAAGGGAAAAGGCATTCAGGAAGAGGTCATTCCTACCCTGGTCAAAGCCAGAAAGGAGGTGACCGCACAACATTATCACCACATGTGGCGAAAATATGTTGCGTGGTGTGAGGCCAGGAAGGCCCCACGAAGAAATTTCAACTCGGTCGATTCCTGCATTTCTTGCAAACAGGAGTGTCTATGGGCCTCAAATTGGGGTCCATTAAGGTTCAAATTTCGGCCCTGTCGGTTTTTCTTCCAGAAAGAATTGGCTTCAGTTCCTGAAGTCCAGAAGTTTGTCAAGGGAGTATTGCATATACAACCCCCTTTTGTGCCTCCAGTGGCACTGTGGGATCTCAACGTAGTTCTGGGATTCCTCAAAACACATTGGTTTAAAACCAGTCAAATCTGTGGATTTGAAGCATCTCACATGAAAAGTGAACATGCTCTTGGACCTGGCCTGGACCAGGCGAGTGTCAAATTGGTGGTTTTTTTCTCAAAAAAGCCCATATCTGTTTGTCCTTTCGGACAGGGCAGAGCTGCGGACTCGTCCCCAGTTCTCTCCCTAAGGTGGTGTCAGTGTTTCACCTGAACCAGCTTATTGTGGTGTCTTGCGCCTACTAGGGACTTGGAGGACTCCAAGTTGCTAGATGTGGTCAGGGCCCTGAAAATATAGGTTCCAGGACGGCTGGAGTCAGGAAAACTGACTTGCTGTTATCCTGTATGCACCCAACAAACTGGGTGCTCTTGCTTTTAAGCAGACTTTTGCGAGTTGGATGTGTAATACAATTCAGCTTGCACATTCTGTGGCAGGCCTGCCACAGCCAAAATATGTAAATGCCCATTCCACAAGGAAGGTGGGCTCATCTTGGGCGGCTACCCGAGGGGTCTCGGCTTTACAACTTTGCCGAGCGGCTATTTAGTCAGGGGCAAACACGTTTGTAAAATCCTACAAATTTGATACCCTGGCTGGGGAGGACCTGGAGTTCTCTCATTCGGTGCTGCAGAGTCATCCGCACTCTCCCGCCCGTTTGGGAGCTTTGGTATAATCCCCATGGTCCTTTCAGGAACCCCAGCATCCACTAGGACGATAGAGAAAATAAGAATTTACTTACCGATAATTCTATTTCTCGGAGTCCGTAGTGGATGCTGGGCGCCCATCCCAAGTGCGGATTATCTGCATTACTTGTACATAGTTACAAAAATCGGGTTATTATTGTTGTGAGCCATCTTTTCAGAGGCTCCGCTGTTATCATACTGTTAACTGGGTTCAGATCAATGGTTGTACAGTGTGATTGGTGTGGCTGGTATGAGTCTTACCCGGGATTCATAAATCCTTCCTTATTGTGTACGCTCGTCCGGGCACAGTACCTAACTGAGGCTTGGAGGAGGGTCATAGGGGGAGGAGCCAGTGCACACCACCTGATCCTAAAGCTTTACTTTTTGTGCCCTGTCTCCTGCGGAGCCGCTATTCCCCATGGTCCTTTCAGGAACCCCAGCATCCACTACGGACTCCGAGAAATAGAATTATCGGTAAGTAAATTCTTATTTTTTTTCTTAACCATTTTTGTGCCGTCCAAAAAGTCGAATCCAGGACGCACACTACCGTCAATTGGTCCGTTTTTCGACAGCGGGACTCTCGAATCCGTTTTTTATTGAATGTCGAATTCCGGCACCCGCCGGCCGGAATTCGACGGTCGAATTGTGTGGAATTTAAAAATGGGCGAAAAAAAGCCGCAATTCGCCCGGAATTGCATATACCCCTTAGTATTGATCCTCGTTTTTTGGGGGTGCAGCCTAAGGACAACCAAATAAGTCGATGTATAACAGAGGAGGCAGACGCTTTGGTTATAACTTATAACACACATAGTAGCAGAGTTGTAAAAATAAATATATATATATATATATATATATATATATATATATATATATATATATATATATATATATATATATATATATATATATATATATATATATATATATATATATGTATATATTATACAAAAAATTATTTTAATTTTTTTATGTAACACTTGTTGGTTTTTTTTTTTTCATTAATGTTGTAATGGAAAATGTAAAATTTAATGTATTAGAAACCCTGATCAGCCATGTTTTAATGCTTTCTAACATTGTTATTAGGCTTTGAGTTTTTCTTTTATATCTTTCAATAAAACCATTTTTTTACAGCTTATTCCTGTTACATTTGAATATATGTACATAGCCTAAACAGATTAAAACATAGTCGCTTCTGACTGAGTTTTATAGTAAATCCTGTAAAATACTTTTTTTTTTTTTTTTCCATTTGTTTTATGTTCTGTCTACTTTTGTGCCTTGCAATCCATTCATCTTGGGCTCAGGGTGACGGCTTATCATGTGCTCTTCCTTCTCTTACTCAGACTACCTTCTACACCAGGGTGGTCTTCAGTTTGCCGGTGGCCGGGCTCCCGACTGCCGGCATAACGACAGCTTTTCTCCCTCTTGGGGGTCCACGACCCCCTGGAGGAGTACAGATAGCATGGCGCGAGTACTACGAGCCCACAAGGGCCTCATTTGCGCTCGCCCAGCATCCGGTATGCCGGCGGTCGGGGTTCCGGCACCGGTATGCTGGTTGCTGGGAGCCCGACCGCCGGCATAACATACTACACCCCTACACCACACTCCTTACACCGGCACCCAACCCTTGGTTTCAGCCACCCTGATGCTTATTTCAGTCCACTTATTTAGCAGTGTTGTCCCTTTGCACTTGTCTCGTGCTGCAAGTCACTATTCTTATCTCGCTCATTGTTTATGTACTTTGTTAGGCACTGCTGAACCCTTGTGGCGCCATATGAATAAAGGATGATGATGATGCATACAAAGCACACTCAGAGGAAATTGAAAATAAGAACAAGTTAATGTTGAAGATTAGTCCTACTTATTCTTATTATTAATACATTTCAATAGTAAAACAAAATGGAAAATGCCAAAACATTTTTTTTTTTTTTTTTATTAAGTATAATAGGATTTTTTTTTTTAAGAAGCCAGTATTTGCAGCTTAATAAAAAGTGTTTAAAAAAAAAAATCCCATTTGGTATATACCAGCTCACTAACCAATGTTCAGTCATGGAGCACTACTTTAGCAGAAGCACTGAAAGTCCGTTGCAGTACAGCCTGTGTTACTCTTTGTGTTGTCTGTACCTTTGTGCCCTGGGCTGGGTTCTTGTGGTTTCTGAGCCTCAAAACATTTGTCAGACGCAGGTTGGATATGTGGGCGGCTTTAGTGCCATCTCCGTCCTACCACGCGTGGGAAGTCTCTCTTGGGTTGTGGCGCTTGTCTCCTTATCTTCAGTGTGTGACACTACACTGCATATAATCGCACTGCAGCCTTGTGCTATGAGATATTATTTATATATGTATATATATATGTATATATGTATATGTGTGTGTATGTACATACAATATATATATATATATATATATATATATATATATATATATATATATATATAAAATAAAATACTTGGGTGCCCTCCCGTGGTACTACAAATCCCAGCAGATAGCACAAATTGATGGGCGGCACTCCAAGGATTTGAAAAGAAAACATACAGCTCTGCAAGCTTGTTAGATCAACGTTTCAGGTGCCTTTATTTGCACCTTTCGTCAGGATACATCAATTTGTTATATACCGTATATACTCGAGTATAAGTCGACCAGAATATAAGCCGAGGCACCTAATTTTACCACAAAAACCTGGGAAAACTTATTGACTCGAGTATAAGCCTAGGGTGGGAAAAGCAGCTCTAGCCGTACACAGCCCTCACACTGCCAGATATGCCCCCACGCTGCCAGATATGCCCCACAATGCCAGATATGCCCCACAGTGCCAGTATGCCCTCATGCTGCCAGATATGCCCCCACAGTGCCAGATATGCCCCACAGTGCCAGATATGCCGTTATGCTGCCAGATATGCCCCACAGTGCCAGATATGCCCTCATACTGCCAGATATGCCCCCACAGTGCCAGATATGCCCCACAGTGCCAGATGTGCCAGATATGCCCCACAGTGCCAGATATGCCCCACAGTGCCAGATATGCCCTCATGCTGCCAGATATGCCCCACAGTGCCAGATATGCCCCACAGTGCCAGATATGCCCTCCTGCTGCTAGATATGCCCCACAGTGCCAGATATGCCCCACAGTGCCAGATATGCCCCACAGTGCCAGTTTGTTACTTACCCTCCGTCGCTCCTGCGCTGTCCCGTCGCTCCCGCGCTGTCTTCTGAAGGAGAGACACTGAGGGCACAGCGCGCGGCTCTCCTGTGTCCCTCCTGAGTCTCCGGTGGGAAGCGGCGTGTGCGTGTTAAAGGAAGTGCCGGTACGTGCACTTCCTTTAACACACACACGCCGCTGCCACCGGAGACTCAGGAGGGACCCAGGAGAGCCGCGCGCTGTGCCCTCCGTGTCCCTCCTAAATACTCACTCGAGTATTAGCCGAAGTGGCTTTTCAGCACAAAAAAAGGTGCTGAAAAAGTCGGCTTATACTCGAGTATATACGGTGTATATATAGATAGATAGATAGATAGATATTTTCCCTGTCATGTTCCCTCGTGTGCTTGACCTACCCTACACATTGTTTTCTTTATGGGGTTCTCTGTTATTTTGTGGGGGTTGACCTACATATTCTTAACTTATAAATGCTGTAGGAAACATTGACAGCCCTCTGCGATTATTGCAATATTGTTTTAGGATATAAAAGTCTGTCTCAGTGGCGTCAGTAGTTCCCAGTGAAGTGTTAACCTCTGTTCTCATACATATGGTCCACTGCCACAGTAAAATGTTTGCCCGTGCCTTGCTCAGGCAACGGGTGTGCTTGAGTGCGGCACTGGGAATAGAGCACTTGTGAGAGGAAAAATAGAGGAGCTCTTTTACAGAAAATAGTGGAAACTGATAAAGACTTGCAGGCTAATTTACAGAAGTCTTCTTTTTTTTTTTTCTGTTTAATGTTCCTCAATTGGGGCAGATTGCGGGTGGAACGGATTTGCGCCTTCTGTTCACTTGTCATCCAAGGACTTGCATTTATCACAGTTTTACATTTCTTAATGTTCTCAGAAGTCTACCACGGCTTAATCTAGATAATGTGATTATTTTTTCTTTTCTCTCTCTAGTGTATTGAATGTAGCATATACTGAATATTTGACAATTTTAAGAAATACTTATCTATATAAAACCATGCCACTATGTTTGAGTGTAAACCTTTTTAATTCCTCATCTATCCTTGATGCTTTTAATAATAAAATATATAACGTCTGGGCTACTTTTATAGTTAAAATAAAATAATATTGTTTACGAGTGCAAGTATCAAACTTCGTACTAATAATACTGAATAATACTCAGTACTAATAATAATGAATAATACTCAATACTAATAATACTTTATACTAGTAATACTTGTTGTATTAAATATACATTTATTATAAAATCATCACTATAATATCCGTATAGACAACACTGTAAATAGCAATATATGAATGGTTTAAAATGAAAATGAACTTAGTGGAAGGCATCTTTCTGATGAAACCACTTATTGATCGTGGTGGAGAAACGCGTTAAGTGGAAATGTATACATTGCACACTGAGCTACTTCCCTATATAAGATGTAGACTGGGGTCCATAGTTTACTGACTTAAGTTGTCTTTCTTCAGCAGTGGTGGAGGAGGAGGATGATGAAGAGTCTTCAGAGGTTCAGGCTTCCGGAAAAATTGGAGCCAAGAAACAGAAGAAGTTGGAAGAGAAGCAAGCGAGAAAAGCCCAAAGAGAGGTAGGAAAATGACAGTGAAATGCGTCTGCCTTTGGTGCAACACAAAGTGCTTTAGTGATGTCATTGGCTCCTAATTGCTGGACAGTAGTCTTATCACAAAATGGCTGCCAATGGCAGCATTCTTGTTTCAAAATGGCTGCCAGTGGTTATAAGTGCATTGTTTTCACCAGTGAAAAAGCAGACTATAGAAACTTTAACATCCTGTAACCTGAATATCTTGTTAGTCACCTGTTAATGACATTAGACTCGTACTGTAATATGATTTTTGCACATTTAACATTAAAAACAAAATAAAAGTAATTGACTTAAGGTGAACTATATTTTGAGAGTTGCTACGATTCACCCGGTGTTATCCTGATTTTATCACACATCTAGCACAGTTATGTGACCTAAAAGAATACTAGATAACATGAAAGCAGTTGTACCAGTCCACAAGCATCTAATTAGCTATTTTTGGTGACAGAGTTCTGTGATTGCGAGTTCCATTCCGACCAAAACACTATGGGTGCATAGTTTGTATGTTCTCCCCATGTTGGTGTGGGTTTCCTTTGTGTACTAAGTTCTCCTAACCACAGTTGGTGAAAGGCCATATCATGTTAATTGGCCACTGACTGAGATGGGCCCTAGTGTATGTGTGTTAGACAATATAGAATGTAAGCTCCTATGCAGTCGGGATTAATAGATGATACATATCCTCTGTACAGCACTGCGTAATATAAGGACGACATGTATAGAAACCCTAATCTCTTTCGCCAGCATTTACCTAGCGTCCTCTTTGGAGCATTATTCTGTTTTTGGTCTCTGATGTGAAGTGTAAGAGGCAGATTCTGGTGCTCATCTAAAGCAAAAATGCTCCTTCCGTATGTGCAAATATTTATACTCTTCATGTGCTAATGTTCCCTCCTGATAGGCCGAGGAGGCTGAGCGGCAGGAACGCAAGAAGCAGGAAATAAAACGTGACGAAGAAAGACGGAAAGAAGAAGAACAGGTCCAAATAGAAGAAGAAAAACGGGTAATTTTTTTTCATTTTTTTTCATTTTTTAGGGCTATAAAAATATTTATCAGTATTTCACAAACTTGCTCCTTAGCTTCAGAAATGTCCATTTCTATTTATTTAATGCACTCTGGGCCAGGTACAGAGGTGGGCACATGAGAGATCTGTGCCACGTCTTCTGTAGCAGTGGATCTGAGAAGTTACATAAATGCAGCAGGAGGCGCCTTTTCTAAAAAAAAGATCGCCTACTGCCGGTTTCTCAGATCCACTGCCTGCCTCCGAAGACGCAGCATTGAATCACTATCGCGGTCATCGATGGCGCCATTGAACATTTGTGCAACCCTAAGTTTGCTCAGTATGTTCAGCTGCCGAGGCTTATGAGAACATGGAGAAAGGACTCGGGCAGTTTGTGGCCATTGTCCTGGAACGTCCAGACATCCTGAAAGATTGTGATCAAATGTTGGTGAAGATCGGTGGCCTATTAGTGGTTATCTTGGCTAAGATTTGTAGCCGCTTGGGATAAAACCATCTGGCTTACTGCCACGATAGCGAAACATCGGCCATCCTTTGCAGGTGCTTGTGACTAGGTGAGGGAGGAGGGACACGTGTGCTACTGATCTAACGAGATACAGGTAACATTAAATCACAATGCCAGTAGGTTAGGAATGTTTTTGTGCCTTTTTGTTTCACGGAGATGGAGTAAAAGTTTTTGATAGCTTGCATAAATGCTTGTGCAATAGACAATACATATAGAAGTAAAAACGTTTGGGGTTCCTCTTAGCAGTCGGCAAATGTTCAGATGGCGATACTGTATATTAGGGTGCTGCGCTCCTTACTTAAATTTAGCATTATGAATTGTTTTATACTTCTGCTAGTAGGAAATAATGCAGCACGTGGTCCTGCCCTCCTTTTCTTACTCATGGAGCCTGTATGCAGTGATTAGTAATAACAGCCTAATCTATTTTAACTGCAAGTAGGTGGTCTGTACTCATTACTTGCCGGTGACTTGTGCTCGTGTCCTGTGTGTCTTCGTTGCTGGAAATTTTCAGTGTGAAGGTGTTTGTGGCCGAGGCCTTGGGGTGTGGTGGGGGGGGGAGGCTGTCTTGCCCACCCTTTCTGATGGAGCCGGTTGTGCAGAGAGGGAAGGTGGCAGGTGCAGCGGTGAGTCACAGTTCTGTACACCCCGTGTCTGCGTTGTGTGTGGGCTGGAGCTGCAGAACCCAGCTATATGTCTAATCACTATGGGTGGGGAGTGAGGGGCTGAGACATTTTGGGGTATTTTTATCTCTAGCGAAGGTGACGGTCGGTAGCATACGGGACAGCTGGAGCGGGCGGTGTCTGTCGCAGGTTAAGTATAAAATTGACGTCACAGGTCTAACAACGATTAGAGACTGCCGAATGCAAATCCTGCGAAGGGTAAAAGTTCACCCTCTATTGTACATGTGACCCTTTTTTTTTTTTTTTTTTAAATAACCGCTTATAAAAATAAATAAATAAATAACGATTGATTACCTGTTGGCTCTACTCCCGTCCTATAGCCAGTGTCACTTGTATGCAAAGTAGCGGCTTTAGCCTGGTTTGCCGCCTTGTTATTTTTCTAATAATGTTCCCTACTATGTTCAAATGAAAAATATAAAGGGGCTTTAAAAGGAATATATTTAAAAAATACATATATATATATATATTCTCTCTGTCATATCCACTGTGGGGCTTGTCACGCTGTAACTGCAGCACGCTCTGCAGATGGCATGGTAGAGGCTGCTAAACCTGTGAATTCAGGCTGGAAAAAGCACACTTCATGGAGATTCATTGTATTGCTCCCGGGCCCCCAGGAGCTGCAGTACATCACCCCCCTCTGACCATGCCTGCTATTATTTTCCTCCCCATTAGGGGATCTTGGTAAAATGACTGGTCCTTTTTAATTCACAATGTTTTATAGTGCCGTACTTTGTTGTTCATTTGTAAGGTGTCTCAGGAGTCCGAGTCTTATTCACAGGTGCGTTCAGTTGCATTCGGGCGCCATGGACTTGCAATAACATGCTAATGTCTTGTGTACAGAAGCGCACTTCGCCTGCATCAGATCTGCCGCTTATGTACTAAAGACACAACATCGGTCGCACCATTCAACTTATGTGCAGTGGCCACTGCGTCTGGCACTGGCCCTGTGTACGCCTCTGTGTCAGACCCTTCAGCACAAGTCGTGTAAAAGCTAATTGTATATAGTAAGAGTGCAGGTACCAGACAGCGGGCGGGCAGTGAGTAGAGGTGGCCCTGGTCTGTATAGGGCGGGTAATTCCAAGTTGATCGCAGCAGGATTTTTGACAGCAATTGGGCAAAACCATGTGCACTGCAGGGGAGGCAGATATAACATGTGCAGAGAGAGTTAGATTTGAGTGGGGTGTGTTCAATCTGCAATCTAATTTGCAGTGTAAAAATAAAGCAGCCAGTATTTACCCTGCACAGAAACAAAATAACCCACCCAAATCTAACTCTTTCTGCACATGTTATATCTCCCCCCCCCCCCCCCCCCCCCCCTGCAGTGCACATGGTTTTGCCCAACTGCTATCAAAAATCCTGCTGCGATCAACTTGGAATTAGATCTCATACATACTGCACACAGGGGGTAATTCCAAGTTGATCGCAGCAGGATTTTTGATAGCAGTTGGGCAAAACCATGTGCACTGCAGGTGGGGCAGATATAACATGTGCAGAGAGAGTTAGATTTGGGTGGGTTATATTATTTCTGTGCAGGGTAAATACTGGCTGCTTTATTTTTACACTGCAAATTAGATTGCAGATTGAACACACCCCACTCAAATCTAACTCTCTCTGCACATGTTATATCTGCCTCCCCTGCAGTGCACATGGTTTTGCCCAATTGCTGTCAAAAATCCTGCTGCGATCAACTTGGAATTACCCCCTGTGTGCAGTATGTATGAGATCTATCTCCGTTTTTATGTATTATGTAAAGGTGAGATTCCCGCGCTGTAAAGCTGCACAGAAGACTCTCAGATTCCTCGTTCCTTTTGTATCCTATATGAAAAACTTTTTTGTATTTGTTTTATTATTTTTATTATTCAACATGTTCTGTCTTATGTCTACATAGTATAATGTCTGTCCTCCCACTCTGACATTAGAGTGGGAGTCTGACCTTTTATGTATAGTTGTATTTTTTTGGGTGCAGTTAGGCTGCATATATAATGTTTTTTGTGCTTTTTTTTTTTATTAGTATTTATTTATTTTATTTATTATTATTGGAAAGTGCAACAGAACACGCTACCCCTCTAAATCAGTGTTAATAATAGGGGTGATCTTCTGAGCTGCTACAGGAATCTGCAAAACGGTATTTAATGCTGCTGGTGGAATCTGGGGCGTAGAAAGTGGCACGGGGGCACTTCTACTTTTACGCTGGGCATATTGGGGATGACCTTTTATTTATTAATACTTTTTATTTATTGTTTTACTATGAATACTCAAAGGTGTAAATCTACAGTAAAACTTTAGCAACCGATAAGACCTTTATATAGCGCCAGCATAGTCAGTGGTGCTTTACAACTGGGGACCAATATAGTTCAAAAATACGACTGGGTATTAATGGGCAGAGCAGGGTTAGAGAGTCCGAGTAGCACAGATTATAGGAAAATAGCCGTTCCGATACATAACGTTAAGTGTCGCTTATCAGCTTCCAGAGCATACAAGGCACATGCACTAGAGTGCTATACAGATACTGTATACCTAGAGGCTTATGGTATACTTGTGATGCAACCCAATTCTTTCTTTGATCACATTATTTTTCTTAACAAGGATTGACCCCCTACAGATCATAAATAAATATGCAATAAAGAATATATTATAGAGAAAACTAGGGTTTGACTCTCATGATAGATAACTACCCTCCTGATACCGCCGTTCTCTCCTCTCAGCCAATCAGAAGCAATCTCTGTCTTTGCCTGCGTGGTGTTAGACCAATCCTATCTCGCTGTTTGGCCAGTAACTAGACTGCCCCCTAGAGGACCAGGCTTGCTGCTGCTGGGTAACACTGCGCTGGAAGCAAATGGATTTGGTGAAACCTAATTTTTTCCCCATATGGTCTCCCTGATTTTGGTTGGGCTTTGACCTTTAGTTATTTGGTGGCCTTGAGCCGTTCCTCCGTCGGATCTCCAGGGGTTCCTGCATCTTTGCGGTGATCACATTCTTGGTTTGTTAGCAAAGAATTTTGTAATGTATCAGATACATTTTCTATCCCTGGCCTTTACATTCAACTTTTTCAAAGTCTTTTCAGAGTCTTTTTTTTACAGTCTTTCGGTGGGCAATGGATAGCCATACAATGAGGCATATTATAAATCTTCTGGAGACCCTAGTTCTCCTCAATACACCACCTCAGTTACTTTTTTTGTTAATATTTTTAAATGATTCCAAGAAACGAGCATGATCCAGGGCCACTGAGACAGCTGTGAAGCATAGTTATTAAAGGGGTCATACTCAAATTCGGAGGACTGGCCAAGTTCCCTCTGGAAGAGAAAAAATGGACCTCTGCCCCCCCCCTCAGCAGCTGGCCCAGTCCCCTCCCAAGAGCCTTGGGTAATTGGTACCCCTCCTCCTCCTCTCTGTACCTCTGCATTAGGCAGCCAGTCAATCTGTATAGAATGTCCATTTCTATATGCCGAAAATTACTGTCAACCAGTAATGGGCTTTAGTAACTACAGAACCAGCATGCACACAGACTTGGGATGACCTCTGAGGAAGCCGCTGACCCCTAGAGCAGGCGGAGAAACGCGTCAGAGGCACTTATTGCACGCTGCACAAGCCGGCATTGTTTCACTAAGTGTGAGGAGGATATTATCCCTGAACGGCTGTCTCTCCAGGTGACCGGTAAACGGGAACCCATAAGGAATGCAGAGATATCAGGACCTCTCCAGTGTTAAGTGAGTGGGTTGTAACCCAAGCCCCTTTTTAACTGATATTAATTGTCCTGGCCAGGACTAAGAACTGCTGCAAAGTTTTTTGAAGCACATTCAGCACATGGATTTTTCGCAATGAGTGACTATTGTTAACTCCAGATTGGTGAAAACCAGAGGAATCTGTCTAGTTGTGGACTGTTGGAGTGATTGCCCAGCATTAAGATAAAGGGAAAGTAAAAATATGCTCCTAATATTATGGTCTTTGCTGTTTTTTTTTTTTACCCTTTGCACAGAAATTGGCATTTTATTTATATGTTTAAAGTGTTTTGTAATGCTGGCCGGTGTTTATCTTGTATGGTTTTATAAATTATGTCTTGCTAAACAGTAAAATTATTTACATCCAGTTCTTCTGTCAGTGCGGTCTTGTTTCTATTTCTTTGTGCAACATAAATAGATCTGTTCAGTATGAATATTTAGGGGCAGTGTTGGAAAATAGGGGTCATGTGGTTGGGAGGAATTCTGATTCTGTGCCACCCCCGGTGATGGCAGCTCCTTTCCCATCCTTGTGTTGCACGGTCATCTGTGCTGGGAGTGCCCCATCAGGCAATATGTGAGAAATGCCATACAATGCCTGCTTACTGTATGTGCGATTGTTTTTCTGAACGTTTAATGAAATATAAATTGAACACAAGCCCAGTTCAGTAATGGCGTATATTTCTCCTTGTGAGCAGGATACGGCTACATGGCATAAAAAGCACCTGGTATCTGTGTACCCTAGCTGTCTTGGCTGCGCGGCACGCATCCCTCATGGGGAATTCCCTTTTACCGGTGGAGTTTTTCTGGTGAGGAAATGGTTTACCAACTGACACTTTATCACTGAGAGAGCGCTTCCTTTTCAGTGCAAAACAGTCCGCCTCGTACCAGATCAGAGAGGTCTGCTGTGAGTGCGTGGCACCATCCTTCCTGTGCACAGGCTGCATCAGGGCTGTCTTCTCACCACTGATTTTTTTATTTATTTTTTTCTATTTATATGAGGAGTATATTTGTTCTTGCGTAGCATTAAATGTAGTGTACAGACGGATTGCAGTTCTTTTTTGGTGCAAGAGAGTGTATATACAGTGCCTTGCTAAAGTATTCACCCCCCTTTGCATTTTTCATGTTTTTGTTGCCTCACAACCTGGAATTAAAATGGATTGTTTGAAGGTTTGCATCATTTAATTCACAGAACATGCCTACAACTTTGAAGATGGTGGTGTGTTTTTTTAATTTTTTTATTTTATTGTGAAGCAAACCACAAATGGGACAAAATAACAGAAAACTTCAGCGTGCATAACTATTCCCCTCCCTAACGTCAGTACTTTGTAGAGCCACCTTTTGCGGCAATTACAGCTGCAAGTCGCTTTGGATAAGTTTCTTTTGAGCTTGCCACATTTTGCCACAGGGATTTTTGCCCATTCCTCAAGGCAAAACTGCTCCAGCTTCTTCATCTTGGATTGTTTCCGCTTGTGAACAGCAATCTTCAAGTCTGACCACCGATTCTCCATTAAAATTGGCTTTGACTAGACCATTCCAACACATTTAAATGTTTCCCCTTAAACCACTGGAGTGTTGCTTTAGCAGTATGCTTCGGGTCATTGTCCTCCTAGAAGGTGAACCTCCGTCCCAGTCTCAAATCACAGGCAGACTGAAACAGGTTTTGCTCAAGAATATCCCTGTATTTAGCACCATCCATTTTTCCCTCGACTCGAAACAGTTTCCCAGTCCCTGCTGCTGAAAAACATCCCCACAGCATTATGCTGCCACCACCATGTTTCAGTGTGGGGATGGTGTTTTTGGGGTGATGGGATGTGTTGGGTTTGCGCCAGACATAGCGTTTTCCTTGGTGGCCGAAAAGTTAAATTTTAGTCTCATCTGACCAGAGCACCTTCCTCCATACATTTGGGGAGTCGTCCACCTGCCTTTTGTCAAACTCAAAACGTGCCTTCTTATTTTTAACAGTAAGTGATGGCTTTTTTCTGGCCACTCTTCCATAAAGCCCAGCTCTACGGAGTGTACGGCTTATTGTGATCACTTGCGCAGATACACCAGTCTCTGCTGTGGAACTCTACAGCTCCTTCAGGGTTACCTTTGGTCTCTGTGCTGCCCCTCTGATTAATGCCCTCCTTGCCTGGTCTTTGAGTTTTGGTGGCCGTCCCTCTCTTTGCAGGTTTGTTGTGGTACCATGTTCTTTCCATTTGAAGATGATGGATTTGATGGTGCTCCGAGGGAACATCAAAGATTTGGATATTTTTTTTAGAACCCATCCCTGACTTGTACTTCCCAACAACTTTTTCCCTGACTTGTTTGGAGAGCATCTTGGTCTTCATGGTGTGATGCCTCTTGCTTAGTGGTGTTGCAGCCTCTGGGGCCTTTCAGAAAAGTTGTGCTTATACTGACAGATCATGTGACACAGATTGCACACAGGTGGACTTCATTTCACTAATTATGTGACTTCTGAAAGTAATTGGTTGCACCAGAACTTTTGAGGGGCATCATAGCAAAGGGGGTGAATTCATATGCACATGCTAATTTTCAGATTTTTATTTATAAAAATTATATTTTATATACATTTTTCTCTTTTCACTTCACCAACTTGGACTATTGTGCATATCCATCACATAAAATTCAGAAATAAATAAATGTGATCACAGGTTGTAATGTGACAAAACATGTAAAATGCCAAGGGGAGTGAATACTTTAGCAAGTCACTGTGTATGTGTGTGTGTGTGTGTGTGTGTGTGTATATATATATATATGTATGTATGTGTGTGTATGTGTGTGTATATATATATATATATATATATATATATATATATATATATATATATATATATATATTTATTTACATGTAACTGTTTCCATGGACACCACAAAATCACAACGATTGAGTCTCCCTAGACTCCGGAAATATGGCCGCCGCAATTAATATACTTCCTATGGAACTCAGCCCCTACAAAATGGACGCTCTGCTGTTTGAAACAAAGGACATACATCCCCTCTGAGACCAGAAGCACGCCTGCTGCCACCCTGGATGTGGGACACATGCGCAGTGCGCAGGAATCGCCGCTGGCGCATGCGCACGAACCAACCGGAAGTGGGGCGGAAGTGTCCGGGATCACATGACGCGCTACCTCCGTCACCGGAAGTGTGGCGGAAGTGCCGCAATTTACATTTCCAAAGCTTCCCTGAACATTCCTACTTACTTTAAATACTCGTTTTTCACTTTACAATGACTATTATGACCCATACTACCTGAGGCCAGGTCTCACTGAAACATCCTGTTTGTCCCTCTATCATAATACCTTTTAATGATTTGCCATTGGTCACATGATCTATGATGTCATCACACACCCACAGCATTGCCTGTGAGAGCTATAAATAGACTTGCCAGCTCACTTTGTCCTTACCCTTTGAAGAAGTCTGATGTGACGAAACGCGTTGGATTCCCTGTAGTGACCCCCTTGCCTATTTTAAAGCTAAGTTTTTTACCTTGTTACCTTTTTACCTGATTCGGATATTATATGACCTTTTATGTATTTTATCTATATGTGCTATTAAAACTGTTTGTTTGCTTTTATATTTTTTGGCTCATGAATCATAAGCTTTTTACACTAATTATTTGCATATTTACACAGCATTAGTCGCCGGTACCCTTATCCCTCCACTATATCTTCTCTCTGGCAGCACCGTACTAGTGTTGCACTCTTAAGGGGTGGCTGACACCTCTAACAAGGTGGTTGTGTTTTTTATGTTTTTTATACTTTACCTCTTTATCACATCATATATCTTTTTATTACAACCTATGTACTAATTTATTACTGAGACTATACCCCACAAGTGGCGCTGTATCACCCTTTGCAATATATATATATATGTATATATTATAGCACATGTTAACCTAGAAACCCTGTCGGCCTAGTGACTGTCGACTTAGACACTATCGATTTGATGATCCACACCCCTGCCAGACATATTGTACCCTGATGGCAAATAGACAATAGAAGAACATCTGCCTTCCTCTTCTGAAGTTGGGATAAGAGCAGAGATATCCCATCCTTGTCCCACAGCATTACTTTTATTCCACAGGTAACGTAAAAATAAAGAGTAGTGTGCTGTATGTGATGAGGGTACAAAGATAAAACAGCCCATAACAGATACGTTCCTTTCGGTGAGCTTAGAGTAGCTTTATTTGAATATCTTCCTGGTACAAGGTTTTACAGGACGGACGCTTTTCAAATACTCCATAGTATGGCTTTGGAACGGATTATTTTCCCACAGAGTCCCCACACTTGTCTAAGCATTAGTTCCACCTGTTCACCAAGGCAGCTATCCCGGCATAGAGGAAATCGGTGTTGAGTGCAAGAAGCCAGGATGCAACAGCTTGCTGAGCTCCACCGTCGCCGGTAACCCAGGTGCTTCTTTGGTAGTCCAGAGAGATGGAAATCACTTGGTGCCAGGTCAGAGCTGTAGGGAGGATGTTGCTGTACTTCCCAATGCTGGCTGTTATCAGTAAGGCGGTGCACCAAACCCAACCCTCTTCCCGTGGCATGATGCGATCACCGTACACCTTGGCAAGTTGCTGATGAATTTTCAGCTGATGATGTTCCCTCATCTGATCCCACTACGCACCTCAATGTGTGACCATGCTTCTGCCTGCCCTGCCATCTTGTATCTGATGTTGGGACAGTATGGGAGGATTTAAATAGTTTTCCCCCCTCTCTGCACCCGTGCGTGCTCTTCCGTAGCTGTTCAGTAGTTTCTGGCAACTGGCATGCCAACATAATTCAGCTCGCTACTTCTGGGGGTGGTGAGCTGAAATGAGTGGAAAGTGACCCAATTCGGTGCTCAAATATGACTTAATGGACGCAATGAAACAGAACAATTTTAATATTGTCTTATTATCTCATGTCTCTTTAGACGATATAACATTTGAATATCGCCCTATGACTGATATGAGACACAGTCTAATGGTCGTAAGGGGAAGAAGTGGTCTACCTGCTCTGGCCTTGGGGGAAATTAAGAATGAACTAGAAAACATTACATCTATCCTATCTATCTATGTATCTTTATGGGCAAATTATATAAATTGTGTGTGAGCGAGAAATACAGCAACCCACATTGCAGGCTAGTAGTGCATTGCATGTAGCATGTCCGGATCATGTACTCCCACTTACTAGATAGACGTGCACAAAAGGAGAAGAGGTCTACTCACTCTGCTGATTCTCTTAAATGCATGACACTATTCATCCCCCCACCCCCCGAACACAAGCAACTTGTTTATCTCAAATCATATATACTGTGTGTGTGTATATATTAGCACAGATCTGTGACTTTGTGACTCATTTGCTAACGTTGGGCGGAGTCACATCGCTGGACGGAGTCAAGTCACAGATCAGCCCTAATATATAGGAGAGATATAGGAGAATTACATAGGCGAATAGGCTATATAGATAGAATTACTGATGATAAAAGTACTGCAGGATGTAATTACTCAGTACAGACCCGCTGGATTGTGCGGAGACATCAGCAGCTGCACCAGGTTAAGGCTCCTTCCAGGTCACGCCCACCGACGCCAGCCATAGGACAGATGACGGAAGCCCGCGCTGTGATTGGCCGCTGCTGCTAGCAGCACAGTGCTCGAGTCCTGCTGGGTCCGCTCTCATACATGGCGCCGCTGCCGGACACTGGGATGCCACGCGGCGGCCAGACCGGTAAGGTGCCTGTGCACGCCGTTCCATCATACTGCGCCCCTCCCGGTACCCGGACTCATCCCCTGTCCCCGCTATATGGAGGGAACTGGTGATGCTCTGGAGCATGCACACCAAACCCCGCTCCTCTGCCCCTGCGTGCTCCAGAGCGGTGTCAGGCACAACCTCTGCCTACTGTACATGGGCTAAAGCAACAACTACATGGCCGCCCGCTATGTGCGGACACCGGAGCGGGGGCAGCAGCAGGAGTAGCAGGCGGATAGAGCCTGAGGACAAGGGGGACACCCAGCGCATGCATCCAGAAGTTGGAGTGGCTGCAGAACCGCATCACCCATCACATACAGGGTAACCCACCTCTCCACTATCTTATACTGTATATGTACTACTGTATGCTCTCTCTGTATAACACATATACTATACCTACCTCCATCCCACCCACAGCACACCCACACCCGCCCCGACACCACCCGCAGCACCTCTGGAACCCCTCCACCATCCGCCGTACCCCCGCCCCTCCCCCACCCACGTAAGCCCAGCCCCTCACCGGCCCGCCGCACCTCCGGACCCCCACACCACCCGCAGCACACCCGCCCCTTCCCCACCTGCAAAGCCTTTGGAACCCCTCCACCATCCACCGCACCCCCACACCTGCCCCTCCCCCACCCACATAACCTCAGCCTCTCACCGGCCCACCACACCACCCACTGTACACCTACCCCTTCCCCACCCCCAGCGCCTCCGGAACCCCTGCCACATATGCAACAGTCCTGCACCCGGCCATTCCCCAGCACCTCCAACGTTACACCAAACGCAGCACTTCCCACCCCCTTCTCCATCCACCACCCCTGCCCCACCCACACCACCTCCTGACCCCCTCTCCCATCTGCACCCCCCCCACATACGCCCGCCCCCTCCACCCGCAGCTTGCACAGACACCCTCCCCCATATGCGGTCACCCTTGCGCTGTTCACCCCCACAACGCACAGGTACGAAGCGGATCTCTGCCATGGGTTTGAGCCAAGAATACATTTGCACGGTACTCGGGTTACAGGGGCGCAGCCCCTTCCGACGGTGTGAAGAGCGCCCGTAGGGCGCGATGAATCACCTAGTGTGTGTGTGTGTGTGTGTGTGTGTGTGTTTGTGTATATATGTGTGTGTATATATGTATATATATGTATGTATGTATGTATATGTGTGTGTGTATGTATGTATGTATGTATGTATGTATGTATGTATGTATGTATGTGTATATATATATATATATATATATATATATATATATATATATATATATATATATTTCTCTATCGTCCTAGTGGATGCTGGGGTTCCTGAAAGGACCATGGGGAATAGCGGCTCCGCAGGAGACAGGGCACAAAAAGTAAAGCTTTTCCAGATCAGGTGGTGTGCACTGGCTCCTCCCCCTATGACCCTCCTCCAGACTCCAGTTAGATTTTTGTGCCCGGCCGAGAAGGGTGCAATCTAGGTGGCTCTCCTAAAGAGCTGCTTAGAAAAAGTTTAGCTAGGTTTTTTATTTTACAGTGATTCCTGCTGGCAACAGGATCACTGCAGCGAGGGACTGAGGGGAGAAGGAGTCAACTCACCTGCGTGCAGGATGGATTGGCTTCTTGGCTACTGGACATCAAGCTCCAGAGGGACGATCACAGGTACAGCCTGGATGGTCACCGGAGCCGCGCCGCCGGCCCCCTTGCAGATGCTGAAGTCAGAAGAGGTCCAGAATCGGCGGCTGAAGACTCCTGCAGTCTTCTAAAGGTAGCGCACAGCACTGCAGCTGTGCGCCATTTTCCTCTCAGCACACTTCACACGCGGTCACTGAGGGTGCAGGGCGCTGGGGGGGGGCGCCCTGGGAGGCAAATGTAACCTATATAAAGGCTAAAAATACCTCACATATAGCCCCCAGAGGCTATATGGAGATATTTAACCCCTGCCTGATTTCTCTAAATAGCGGGAGACGAGCCCGCCAGAAAAGGGGCGGGGCCTATCTCCTCAGCACACGGCGCCATTTCCTCTCACAGCTCCGCTGGTCAGGACGGCTCCCAAGTCTCTCCCCTGCACTGCACTACAGAAACAGGGTAAAACAGAGAGGGGGGGCAAATTTATGGCGATATTTTGATATAACAAAGCAGCTATAAGGGAGCACTTATTATAAGGCTATCCCTGATATATATATAGCGCTTTTGGTGTGTGCTGGCAAACTCTCCCTCTGTCTCCCCAAAGGGCTAGTGGGTCCTGTCTTCGTTAGGAGCATTCCCTGTGTGTCTGCTGTGTGTCGGTACGTGTGTGTCGACATGTATGAGGACGATATTGGCGTGGAGGCGGAGCAATTGCCAAATATGAGGATGTCACCCCCTAGGGAGTCGACACCAGAATGGATGCCTTTATTTATGGAACTACGGGATAGTGTCAACACGCTAAAGCAGTCGTTTGACGACATGAGACGGCCGGACAATCAATTAGTGCCTGTCCAGGCGACTCAAACACCGTCAGGGGCTGTGAAACGCCCTTTGCCTCAGTCGGTCGACACAGACCCAGACACAGGCACTGACTCCAGTGGTGACGGTGACGAATCAACCGTATTTTCCAGTAGGGCCACACGTTATATGATTTTGGCAATGAAGGAGGCGTTACATTTAGCTGATACTACAGGTACCACTAAACAGGGTATTATGTGGGGTGTGAAAAAACTACCTATAGTTTTTCCTGAATCAGAAGAATTAAATGACGTGTGTAATGAAGCGTGGGTTGCCCCTGATAAAAAGCTGATAATTTCAAAGAAATTATTGGCATTATACCCTTTCCCGCCAGAGGTTAGGGAGCGCTGGGAAACACCTCCTAGGGTGGACAAGGCGCTAACACGCTTATCTAAACAAGTGGCGTTACCCTCTCCTGAGACGGCCGCACTTAAAGATCCATCAGATAGGAGGATGGAAAATATCCAAAAAAGTATATACACACATGCAGGTGTTATACTACGACCAGCTATAGCGACTGCCTGGATGTGCAGTGCTGGGGTAGTTTGGTCAGAGTCCCTGATTGAAAATATTGATACCCTGGACAGGGACAATATTTTACTGTCGTTAGAACAAATAAAGGATGCATTTCTTTATATGCGTGATGCACAGAGGGATATCTGCACACTGGCATCACGGGTAAGTGCTATGTCCATTTCGGCCAGAAGAGCTTTATGGACGCGACAGTGGACAGGCGATGCGGATTCAAAACGGCATATGGAAGTTTTGCAGTATAAAGGGGAGGAGTTATTTGGAGTCGGTCTATCAGATTTGGTGGCCACGGCTACAGCCGGGAAATCCACCTTTCTACCTCAAGTCACTCCCCAACAGAAAAAGGCACCGACCTTTCAACCGCAGCCCTTTCGTTCCTTTAAAAATAAGAGAGCAAAGGGCTATTCATATCTGCCACGAGGCAGAGGTCGAGGGAAGAGACAGCAACAGGCAGCTCCTTCCCAGGAACAGAAGCCCTCCCCGGCTTCTACAAAAGCCTCAGCATGACGCTGGGGCTTCTCAAGCGGACTCGGGGACGGTGGGGGGTCGTCTCAAAAATTACAGCGCGCAGTGGGCTCACTCGCAGGTAGATCCCTGGATCCTGCAGATAATATCTCAAGGGTACAGGTTGGAATTAGAGACAGATCCACCTCGCCGTTTCCTGAAGTCTGCTTTACCAACGTCCCCCTCCGAAAGGGAGACGGTTTTGGAAGCCATTCACAAGCTGTACTCTCAGCAGGTGATAGTCAAGGTACCTCTTCTACAACAAGGGAAGGGGTATTATTCCACTCTTTTTGTGGTACCGAAGCCAGATGGCTCGGTAAGGCCTATTCTAAATCTGAAGTCCTTGAACCTGTACATAAAGAAGTTCAAGTTCAAGATGGAGTCACTCAGAGCAGTGATAGCGAACCTGGAAGAGGGGGACTTTATGGTATCCTTGGACATCAAGGATGCGTATCTCCACGTTCCAATTTACCCCTCACACCAGGGGTACCTCAGGTTCGTTGTACAAAACTGTCACTATCAGTTTCAGACGCTGCCGTTCGGATTGTCCACGGCACCTCGGGTCTTTACAAAGGTAATGGCCGAGATGATGATTCTTCTTTGAAGAAAAGGCATATTAATTATCCCATACTTGGACGATCTCCTAATAAGGGCAAGGTCCAGAGAACAGCTAGAGATGGGATTAGCACTGTCTCAAGAAGTGCTAAAACAGCACGGGTGGATTCTGAATATTCCAAAATCCCAGTTAATGCCGACAACTCGTCTGCTGTTCCTAGGGATGATTCTGGACACGGTTCAGAAAAAGGTTTTTCTCCCGGAGGAAAAAGCCAAGGAGTTATCCGAGCTTGTCAGGAACCTCCTAAAACCAGGAAAGGTGTCTGTACATCAATGCACAAGAGTCCTGGGAAAAATGGTGGCTTCTTACGAAGCAATTCCATTCGGCAGATTCCACGCAAGAATTTTCCAAAGGGATTTGTTGGACAAATATGGTCAGGGTCGCATCTTCAGATGCACCTACGGATAACCCTGTCTCCAAGGACAAGGGTGTCTCTTCTGTGGTGGTTGCAGAGTCCTCATCTATTGGAGGGCCGCAGATTCGGCATACAGGATTGGATCCTGGTGACCACGGACGCCAGCCTGAGAGGCTGGGGAGCAGTCACACAAGGAAGAAACTTCCAGGGAGTATGGACGAGCCTGGAAACGTCTCTTCACATAAACATTCTGGAACTAAGAGCAATATACAATGCTCTAAGCCAGGCAGAACCTCTGCTTCAAGGAAAACCGGTGTTGATCCAGTCGGACAACATCACGGCAGTCGCCCATGTGAACAGACAGGGCGGCACAAGAAGCAGGAGTGCAATGGCAGAAGCTGCAAGGATTCTTCGCTGGGCAGAGAATCATGTGATAGCACTGTCAGCAGTGTTCATCCCGGGAGTGGACAACTGGGAAGCAGACTTCCTCAGCAGACACGATCTTCACCCGGGAGAGTGGGGGACTTCATCCAGAAGTCTTCCACATGCTGGTAACCCGTTGGGAAAGACCAATGGTGGACATGATGGCGTCTCGCCTCAACAAAAAACTGGACAGGTATTGCGCCAGGTCAAGAGATCCGCAGGCAATAGCTGTGGACGCGCTGGTAACGCCTTGGGTGTACCAGTCGGTGTATGTGTTTCCTCCTCTGCCTCTCATACCAAAAGTATTGAGAATTATACGGCAAAGAGGCGTAAGAACGATACTAGTGGTTCCGGATTGGCCAAGAAGGACTTGGTACCCGGAACTTCAAGAGATGATCACGGAAGATCCGTGGCCTCTACCTCTAAGGAGGGACTTGCTTCAGCAGGGTCCCTGTCTGTTTCAAGACTTACCGCGGCTGCGTTTGACGGCATGGCGGTTGAACGCCGGATCCTAAAGGAAAAAGGCATGCCGGAAGAAGTCATTCCTACTTTGATTAAAGCAAGGAAGGAAGTAACCATGCAACATTATCACCGAATTTGGCGAAAATATGTTGCGTGGTGCGAAGATCGGAGTGCTCCGACGGAGGAATTTCAACTGGGTCGATTCCTACATTTCCTGCAATCAGGATTGTCTATGGGTCTCAAATTGGGATCTATTAAGGTTCAAATTTCGGCCCTGTCGATTTTCTTTCAAAAAGAATTGGCTTCAGTCCCTGAAGTCCAGACCTTTGTTAAGGGAGTGCTGCATATACAGCCTCCTGTGGTGCCTCCAGTGGCACCGTGGGATCTCAATGTGGTTTTGGACTTTCTAAAATCTCATTGGTTTGAACCACTAAAAAAGGTGGATTTGAAATATCTCACATGGAAAGTGACCATGCTTCTAGCCCTGGCTTCGGCCAGGAGAGTGTCAGAACTGGCAGCTTTATCTTACAAAAGCCCATATCTGATTTTCCATTCGGACAGGGCAGAACTGCGGACTCGTCCGCATTTTCTCCCTAAGGTGGTGTCAGCATTTCATCTGAACCAGCCTATTGTAGTGCCTGCGGCTACAAGTGACTTGGAGGACTCCAAGTTACTGGACGTTGTCAGAGCATTAAAAATATATATTGCAAGGACAGCTGGAGTCAGAAAATCTGACTCGTTGTTTATATTGTATGCACCCAACAAGATGGGTGCTCCTGCGTCTAAGCAGACGATTGCTCGTTGGATCTGTAGCACAATCCAACTTGCACATTCTGTGGCAGGCCTGCCACAGCCTAAATCTGTAAAGGCCCACTCCACAAGGAAGGTGGGCTCCTCTTGGGCGGCTGCCCGAGGGGTCTCGGCATTACAACTCTGCCGAGCAGCTACGTGGTCAGGGGAGAACACGTTTGTAAAATTTTACAAATTTGATACTCTGGCTAAGGAGGACCTGGAGTTCTCTCATTCGGTGCTGCAGAGTCATCCGCACTCTCCCGCCCGTTTGGGAGCTTTGGTATAATCCCCATGGTCCTTTCAGGAACCCCAGCATCCACTAGGACGATAGAGAAAATAAGATTTTACTTACCGATAAATCTATTTCTCGGAGTCCGTAGTGGATGCTGGGCGCCCATCCCAAGTGCGGATTATCTGCAATAATTGTACATAGTTATTGTTAACTAATTCGGGTTATTGTTGAAGGAAGCCATCTTTCAGAGGCTCCGCTGTTATCATACTGTTAACTGGGTTTAGATCACAAGTTGTACGGTGTGATTGGTGTGGCTGGTATGAGTCTTACCCGGGATTCAAAATCCTCCCTTATTGTGTACGCTCGTCCGGGCACAGTACCTAACTGGAGTCTGGAGGAGGGTCATAGGGGGAGGAGCCAGTGCACACCACCTGATCTGGAAAAGCTTTACTTTTTGTGCCCTGTCTCCTGCGGAGCCGCTATTCCCCATGGTCCTTTCAGGAACCCCAGCATCCACTACGGACTCCGAGAAATAGATTTATCGGTAAGTAAAATCTTATTATATATATATTTTTTTTTTTTTTTCTCTATCGTCCTAGTGGATGCTGGGGTTCCTGAAAGGACCATGGGGAATAGCGGCTCCGCAGGAGACAGGGCACAAAAAGTAAAGCTTTAGGATCAGGTGGTGTGCACTGGCTCCTCCCCCTATGACCCTCCTCCAAGCCTCAGTTAGATTTTTGTGCCCGGCCGAGAAGGGTGCAATCTAGGTGGCTCTCCTAAAGAGCTGCTTAGAAAAGTTTAGCTTAGGTTTTTTTATTTTACAGTGAGTCCTGCTGGCAACAGGATCACTGCAACGAGGGACTTAGGGGAGAAGAAGTGAACTCACCTGCGTGCAGGATGGATTGGCTTCTTGGCTACTGGACATTAGCTCCAGAGGGACGATCACAGGTACAGCCTGGATGGTCACCGGAGCCTCGCCGCCGGCCCCCTTGCAGATGCTGAAACGAGAAGAGGTCCAGAATCGGCGGCAGAAGACTCCTCAGTCTTCTTAAGGTAGCGCACAGCACTGCAGCTGTGCGCCATTTTCCTCTCAGCACACTTCACACGGCAGTCACTGAGGGTGCAGGGCGCTGGGAGGGGGGCGCCCTGGGAGGCAAATGAAAACCTTTTTTGGCTAAAAATACCTCACATATAGCCTCCGGGGGCTATATGGAGATATTTAACCCCTGCCAGAATCCGTTAAGAGCGGGAGACGAGGCCGCCGAAAAAGGGGCGGGGCCTATCTCCTCAGCACACAGCGCCATTTTCCCTCACAGAAAGGCTGGAGGGAAGGCTCCCAGGCTCTCCCCTGCACTGCACTACAGAAACAGGGTTAAAACAGAGAGCGGGGGCACTAATTTGGCGTTAGAAATATATAAAAAAGATGCTATAAGGGAAAACACTTATATAAGGTTGTCCCTATATAATTATAGCGTTTTTGGTGTGTGCTGGCAAACTCTCCCTCTGTCTCTCCAAAGGGCTAGTAGGTCCTGTCCTCTATCAGAGCATTCCCTGTGTGTGTGCTGTGTGTCGGTACGTGTGTGTCGACATGTATGAGGACGATGTTGGTGAGGAGGCGGAGCAATTGCCTGTAATGGTGATGTCACTCTCTAGGGAGTCGACACCGGAATGGATGGCTTATTTAGGGAATTACGTGATAATGTCAACACGCGCCAAGGTCGGTTGACGACATGAGACGGCCGACAAACAATTAGTACCGGTCCAGACGTCTCAAAAACACCGTCAGGGGTTTTAAAACGCCCGTTTACTTTAGTCGGTCGACACAGACACAGACAGGGACACTGAATCCAGTGTCGACGGTGAATAAACAAACGTATTCCTTATTAGGGCCACACGTTAAGGGCAATGAAGGAGGTGTTACATATTTCTGATACTACAAGTACCACAAAAGAGGGTATTATGTGGGATGTGAAAAAACTACCATAGTTTTTCCTGAATCAGATAAATTAAATGAAGTGTGTGATGATGCGTGGGTTCCCCCCAATAGAAAATATGGGCGGTATACCCTTTCCCGCCAGAAGTTAGGGCGCGTTGGGAAACACCCCTTAGGGTGGATAAGGCGCTCACACGCTTATCAGAACAAGTGGCGGTACCGTCTATAGATAGGGCCGTCCTCAAGGAGCCAGCTGACAGGAGGCTGGAAAAATATCATAAAAAGTATATACACACATACTGGGGTTATACTGCGACCAGCGATCGCCTCAGCCTGGATGTGCAGAGCTGGGGTGGCTTGGTCGGATTCCCTGACTAAAAATATTGATACCCTTGACAGGGACAGTATTTTATTGACTATAGAGCATTTAAAGGATGTATTTCTATATATGCGAGATGCACAGAGGGATATTTGCACTCTGGCATCAAGAGTAAGTGCGATGTCCATATCTGCCAGAAGATGTTTATGGACACGACAGTGGTCAGGTGATGCAGATTCCAAACGGCACAAAGGTGTATTGCCGTATAAAGGAAGAGGAGTTATTTGGGGTCGGTCCATCGGACCTGGTGGCCACGGCAACTGGCTGGAAAATCCACCGTTTTACCCTAAGTCACATCTCTGCAGAAAAAGACACCGTCTTTTCAGCTTCAGTCCTTTCGTCCCTATAAGAGTCATATCTGCCCAGGGATAGAGGAAAGGGAAGAAGACTGCAGCAGGCAGCCCATTCCCAGGAACAGAAGCGTTCCACCGCTTCTGACAAGCTCTCAGCATGACGCTGAGACCGTACAGGACCCCTGGATCCTACAAGTAGTATCCCAGGGGTACAGTTTGGAATGTCGAGACGTTTCCCCTGCGCAGGCTCCTGAAGTCTGCTTTACCAAGGTCTCCCTCCGACAAGGAGGCAGTATGGGAAAAAATTCACGAGCTGTATTCCCAGCAGGTGATAATTAAATTACCCCTCCTACAACAAGAAAAGGGGTATTATTCCACACTATATTGTGGTACTGAAGCCAGAAGGCTAGGTGAGACCTATTCTCAATCTAAAAAATTTGAACACTTACAAAGGTTCAAATCAAGATGGAGTCACTCAGAGCAGTAATAACGAACCGGGAAGAAGGGGACTATCTGGTGTCCCGAGACATCAGGGATGCTTACCTCCATGTCCCAAATTTGCCCTTAGCACTAAGGGTACCTCAGGTTCGTGGTACAGAACTGTCACTATCAGTTTCAGACGCTGCCGTTTGGATTGTCTACGGCACCCCGGGTCTTTACCAAGGTAATGGCCGAAATGATGGTTCTTCTTCGAAGAAAAGGCGTCTTAATTATCCCTTACTTGGACGATCTCCTGATAAGGGCAAAGTCCAGGGAACAGTTGGAGGTCGGAGTAGCACTATCTCGGATACTGTTACAACAGCAGGGGTGGATTCTAAATATTCCAAAATCGCAGCTGATCCCGACAACAAGTCTCCTGTGCTTAGGGATGATTCTGGACACAGTCCAGAAAAAGGTGTTTCTCCCGGAAGAGAAAGCCAGGGAGTTATCCGAGCTAGTCAGGAACCTCCTAAAATCAGTGCATCATTGCACAAGGGCCATGGTAAAAAAATGGTGACTTCCTTCGAAGCAATTCCAGTCGGCAGATTTCATGCAAGAACTTTTCAGTGGGATCTGCTGGACAAATGGTCCGGATCGCATCTTCAGATGCATCAGCGGATAACCCTATATCCAAGGACAAGGGTGTCTCTCCTGTGGTGGTTGCAGAGTGCTCATCTTCTAGAGGGCCGCAGATTCGGCATTCAGTTTTGGATGTTGGTGACCACGGAGGCCAGCCCGAGAGGCTGGGGAGCAGTCACACAAGGAAAAAATTTCCAGGGAGTGTGATCAAGTCTGGAGATTTTTCTCCACATAAATATAGCTAAGGGTAAATTTATAATGCTCTAAGCTTAGCAAGACCTCTGCTTCAAGGTCAGCCGGTATTGATCCAGTGGGATAAAACATCACGGCAGTCGCCCACGTAAATAGACAGGGCGGCACAAGAAGCAGGAGGGCAGTGGCAAAAACTGCAAGGACTTTTCGCTGGGCGGAAAATCATGTGATAGCACTGTCAGCAGTGTTTCATTCCGGGAATGGAAACTGGGAAGCAGACTTCCTCAGTAGGCACGACCTCCACCCGGCAGAGTGGGAACTTCATGGGGAAGTTTTCTACATAATTGTAAACCGTTGGGAATTACCAAAGGTGGACATGATGGCGTCCCGTCTGAACAAAAAACGGGACAGGTATTGCGCCAGGTTAAGAGACCCTCAGGCAATAGCTGTGGACGTTCTGGTAACACCGTGGGTGTACCAGTCGGTGTATGTGTTCCATCCTCTGCTTTTCATACCTAAGGTACTGAGAATTATAAGACGTAGAGGAGTAAGAACTATACTCATGGCTCCGGATTGGCCAAGAAGGACTTGGTACCCGGAACTTCAAGAGATGCTCACAGAGGACTTATGGCCTCTGCCGCTAAGAAGGGACTTGTTTCAGCAAGTACCATGTCTGTTCCAAGACTTACCGCAGCTGCGTTTGACGGCATGGCGGTGGAACGCCGGATCCTAAGGGAAAAGGCATTCAGGAAGAGGTCATTCCTACCCTGGTCAAAGCCAGAAAGGAGGTGACCGCACAACATTATCACCACATGTGGCGAAAATATGTTGCGTGGTGTGAGGCCAGGAAGGCCCCACGAAGAAATTTCAACTCGGTCGATTCCTGCATTTCTTGCAAACAGGAGTGTCTATGGGCCTCAAATTGGGGTCCATTAAGGTTCAAATTTCGGCCCTGTCGATTTTTCTTCCAGAAAGAATTGGCTTCAGTTCCTGAAGTCCAGAAGTTTGTCAAGGGAGTATTGCATATACAACCCCCTTTTGTGCCTCCAGTGACACTGTGGGATCTCAACGTAGTTCTGGGATTCCTCAAAACACATTGGTTTAAAACCAGTCAAATCTGTGGATTTGAAGCATCTCACATGAAAAGTGAACATGCTCTTGGACCTGGCCTGGACCAGGCGAGTGTCAAATTGGTGGTTTTTTTTTTTTTCTCAAAAAAGCCCATATCTGTTTGTCCATTCGGACAGGGCAGAGCTGCGGACTCGTCCCCAGTTCTCTCCCTAAGGTGGTGTCAGTGTTTCACCTGAACCAGCTTATTGTGGTGTCTTGCGCCTACTAGGGACTTGGAGGACTCCAAGTTGCTAGATGTGGTCAGGGCCCTGAAAATATAGGTTCCAGGACGGCTGGAGTCAGGAAAACTGACTTGCTGTTATCCTGTATGCACCCAACAAACTGGGTGCTCTTGCTTTTAAGCAGACTTTTGCTAGTTGGATGTGTAATACAATTCAGCTTGCACATTCTGTGGCAGGCCTGCCACAGCCAAAATATGTAAGTGCCCATTCCACAAGGAAGGTGGGCTCATCTTGGGCGGCTGCCCGAGGGGTCTCGGCTTTACAACTTTGCCGAGCGGCTATTTAGTCAGGGGCAAACACGTTTGTAAAATCCTACAAATTTGATACCCTGGCTAAGGAGGACCTGGAGTTCTCTCATTCGGTGCTGCAGAGTCATCCGCACTCTCCCGCCCGTTTGGGAGCTTTGGTATAATCCCCATGGTCCTTTCAGGAACCCCAGCATCCACTAGGACGATAGAGAAAATAAGAATTTACTTACCGATAATTCTATTTCTCGGAGTCCGTAGTGGATGCTGGGCGCCCATCTCAAGTACGGATTATCTGCATTACTTGTACATAGTTACAAAAATCGGGTTATTATTGTTGTGAGCCATCCTTTCAGAGGCTCCGCTGTTATCATACTGTTAACTGGGTTCAGATCACAGGTTGTACAGTGTGATTGGTGTGGCTGGTATGAGTCTTACCCGGGATTCATAAATCCTTCCTTATTGTGTACGCTCGTCCGGGCACAGTACCTAACTGAGGCTTGGAGGAGGGTCATAGGGGGAGGAGCCAGTGCACACCACCTGATCCTAAAGCTTTACTTTTTGTGCCCTGTCTCCTGCGGAGCCGCTATTCCCCATGGTCCTTTCAGGAACCCCAGCATCCACTACGGACTCCGAGAAATAGAATTATCGGTAAGTAAATTCTTATTATATATATATATATATATATATATATATATATATATATATATATATATAATAAATATATATATATATATAATAAATATATATATTTCTCTATCGTCCTAGTGGATGCTGGGGTTCCTGAAAGGACCATGGGGAATAGCGGCTCCGCAGGAGACAGGGCACAAAAAGTAAAGCTTTTCCAGATCAGGTGGTGTGCACTGGCTCCTCCCCCTATGACCCTCCTCCAGACTCCAGTTAGATTTTTGTGCCCGGCCGAGAAGGGTGCAATCTAGGTGGCTCTCCTAAAGAGCTGCTTAGAAAAAGTTTAGCTAGGTTTTTTATTTTACAGTGATTCCTGCTGGCAACAGGATCACTGCAGCGAGGGACTGAGGGGAGAAGGAGTCAACTCACCTGCGTGCAGGATGGATTGGCTTCTTGGCTACTGGACATCAAGCTCCAGAGGGACGATCACAGGTACAGCCTGGATGGTCACCGGAGCCGCGCCGCCGGCCCCCTTGCAGATGCTGAAGTCAGAAGAGGTCCAGAATCGGCGGCTGAAGACTCCTGCAGTCTTCTAAAGGTAGCGCACAGCACTGCAGCTGTGCGCCATTTTCCTCTCAGCACACTTCACACGGCAGTCACTGAGGGTGCAGGGCGCTGGGAGGGGGGCGCCCTGGGAGGCAAATGTAACCTATATAAAGGCTAAAAATACCTCACATATAGCCCCCAGAGGCTATATGGAGATATTTAACCCCTGCCTGATTTCTCTAAATAGCGGGAGACGAGCCCGCCAGAAAAGGGGCGGGGCCTATCTCCTCAGCACACGGCGCCATTTCCTCTCACAGCTCCGCTGGTCAGGACGGCTCCCAAGTCTCTCCCCTGCACTGCACTACAGAAACAGGGTAAAACAGAGAGGGGGGGCAAATTTATGGCGATATTTTGATATAACAAAGCAGCTATAAGGGAGCACTTATTATAAGGCTATCCCTGATATATATATATAGCGCTTTTGGTGTGTGCTGGCAAACTCTCCCTCTGTCTCCCCAAAGGGCTAGTGGGTCCTGTCTTCGTTAGGAGCATTCCCTGTGTGTCTGCTGTGTGTCGGTACGTGTGTGTCGACATGTATGAGGACGATATTGGCGTGGAGGCGGAGCAATTGCCAAATATGAGGATGTCACCCCCTAGGGAGTCGACACCAGAATGGATGCCTTTATTTATGGAACTACGGGATAGTGTCAACACGCTAAAGCAGTCGTTTGACGACATGAGACGGCCGGACAATCAATTAGTGCCTGTCCAGGCGACTCAAACACCGTCAGGGGCTGTGAAACGCCCTTTGCCTCAGTCGGTCGACACAGACCCAGACACAGGCGATGACTCCAGTGGTGACGGTGACGAATCAACCGTATTTTCCAGTAGGGCCACACGTTATATGATTTTGGCAATGAAGGAGGCGTTACATTTAGCTGATACTACAGGTACCACTAAACAGGGTATTATGTGGGGTGTGAAAAAACTACCTATAGTTTTTCCTGAATCAGAAGAATTAAATGACGTGTGTAATGAAGCGTGGGTTGCCCCTGATAAAAAGCTGATAATTTCAAAGAAATTATTGGCATTATACCCTTTCCCGCCAGAGGTTAGGGAGCGCTGGGAAACACCTCCTAGGGTGGACAAGGCGCTAACACGCTTATCTAAACAAGTGGCGTTACCCTCTCCTGAGACGGCCGCACTTAAAGATCCATCAGATAGGAGGATGGAAAATATCCAAAAAAGTATATACACACATGCAGGTGTTATACTACGACCAGCTATAGCGACTGCCTGGATGTGCAGTGCTGGGGTAGTTTGGTCAGAGTCCCTGATTGAAAATATTGATACCCTGGACAGGGACAATATTTTACTGTCGTTAGAACAAATAAAGGATGCATTTCTTTATATGCGTGATGCACAGAGGGATATCTGCACACTGGCATCACGGGTAAGTGCTATGTCCATTTCGGCCAGAAGAACTTTATGGACGCGACAGTGGACAGGCGATGCGGACTCAAAACGGCATATGGAAGTTTTGCAGTATAAAGGGGAGGAGTTATTTGGAGTCGGTCTATCAGATTTGGTGGCCACGGCTACAGCCGGGAAATCCACCTTTCTACCTCAAGTCACTCCCCAACAGAAAAAGGCACCGACCTTTCAACCGCAGCCCTTTCGTTCCTTTAAAAATAAGAGAGCAAAGGGCTATTCATATCTGCCACGAGGCAGAGGTCGAGGGAAGAGACAGCAACAGGCAGCTCCTTCCCAGGAACAGAAGCCCTCCCCGGCTTCTACAAAAGCCTCAGCATGACGCTGGGGCTTCTCAAGCGGACTCGGGGACGGTGGGGGGTCGTCTCAAAAATTACAGCGCGCAGTGGGCTCACTCGCAAGTAGATCCCTGGATCCTGCAGATAATATCTCAGGGGTACAGGTTGGAATTAGAGACAGATCCACCTCGCCGTTTCCTGAAGTCTGCTTTACCAACGTCCCCCTCCGAAAGGGAGACGGTTTTGGAAGCCATTCACAAGCTGTACTCTCAGCAGGTGATAGTCAAGGTACCTCTTCTACAACAAGGGAAGGGGTATTATTCCACTCTTTTTGTGGTACCGAAGCCGGATGGCTCGGTAAGGCCTATTCTAAATCTGAAGTCCTTGAACCTGTACATAAAGAAGTTCAAGTTCAAGATGGAGTCACTCAGCAGTGATAGCGAACCTGGAAGAGGGGGACTTTATGGTATCCTTGGACATCAAGGATGCGTATCTCCACGTTCCAATTTACCCCTCACACCAGGGGTACCTCAGGTTCGTTGTACAAAACTGTCACTATCAGTTTCAGACGCTGCCGTTCGGATTGTCCACGGCACCTCGGGTCTTTACAAAGGTAATGGCCGAGATGATGATTCTTCTTTGAAGAAAAGGCGTATTAATTATCCCATACTTGGACGATCTCCTAATAAGGGCAAGGTCCAGAGAACAGCTAGAGATGGGATTAGCACTGTCTCAAGAAGTGCTAAAACAGCACGGGTGGATTCTGAATATTCCAAAATCCCAGTTAATGCCGACAACTCGTCTGCTGTTCCTAGGGATGATTCTGGACACGGTTCAGAAAAAGGTTTTTCTCCCGGAGGAAAAAGCCAAGGAGTTATCCGAGCTTGTCAGGAACCTCCTAAAACCAGGAAAGGTGTCTGTACATCAATGCACAAGAGTCCTGGGAAAAATGGTGGCTTCTTACGAAGCAATTCCATTCGGCAGATTCCACGCAAGAATTTTCCAAAGGGATCTGTTGGACAAATGGTCAGGGTCGCATCTTCAGATGCACCTACGGATAACCCTGTCTCCAAGGACAAGGGTGTCTCTTCTGTGGTGGTTGCAGAGTCCTCATCTATTGGAGGGCCGCAGATTCGGCATACAGGATTGGATCCTGGTGACCACGGACGCCAGCCTGAGAGGCTGGGGAGCAGTCACACAAGGAAGAAACTTCCAGGGAGTATGGACGAGCCTGGAAACGTCTCTTCACATAAACATATTGGAACTAAGAGCAATATACAATGCTCTAAGCCAGGCAGAACCTCTGCTTCAAGGAAAACCGGTGTTGATCCAGTCGGACAACATCACGGCAGTCGCCCATGTGAACAGACAGGGCGGCACAAGAAGCAGGAGTGCAATGGCAGAAGCTGCAAGGATTCTTCGCTGGGCAGAGAATCATGTGATAGCACTGTCAGCAGTGTTCATCCCGGGAGTGGACAACTGGGAAGCAGACTTCCTCAGCAGACACGATCTTCACCCGGGAGAGTGGGGACTTCATCCAGAAGTCTTCCACATGCTGGTAACCCGTTGGGAAAGACCAATGGTGGACATGATGGCGTCTCGCCTCAACAAAAAACTGGACAGGTATTGCTCCAGGTCAAGAGATCCGCAGGCAATAGCTGTGGACGCGCTGGTAACGCCTTGGGTGTACCAGTCGGTGTATGTGTTTCCTCCTCTGCCTCTCATACCAAAAGTATTGAGAATTATACGGCAAAGAGGCGTGAGAACGATACTAGTGGTTCCGGATTGGCCAAGAAGGACTTGGTACCCGGAACTTCAAGAGATGATCACGGAAGATCCGTGGCCTCTACCTCTAAGGAGGGACTTGCTTCAGCAGGGTCCCTGTCTGTTTCAAGACTTACCGCGGCTGCGTTTGACGGCATGGCGGTTGAACGCCGGATCCTAAAGGAAAAAGGCATGCCGGAAGAAGTCATTCCTACTTTGATTAAAGCGAGGAAGGAAGTAACCGTGCAACATTATCACCGAATTTGGCGAAAATATGTTGCGTGGTGCGAAGATCGGAGTGCTCCGACGGAGGAATTTCAACTGGGTCGATTCCTACATTTCCTGCAATCAGGATTGTCTATGGGTCTCAAATTGGGATCTATTAAGGTTCAAATTTCGGCCCTGTCGATTTTCTTTCAAAAAGAATTGGCTTCAGTCCCTGAAGTCCAGACCTTTGTTAAGGGAGTGCTGCATATACAGCCGCCTGTGGTGCCTCCAGTGGCACCGTGGGATCTCAATGTGGTTTTGGAATTTCTAAAATCTCATTGGTTTGAACCACTAAAAAAAGGTGGATTTGAAATATCTCACATGGAAAGTGACCATGCTTCTAGCCCTGGCTTCGGCCAGGAGAGTGTCAGAACTGGCAGCTTTATCTTACAAAAGCCCATATCTGATTTTCCATTCGGACAGGGCAGAACTGCGGACTCGTCCGCATTTTCTCCCTAAGGTGGTGTCAGCATTTCATCTGAACCAGCCTATTGTAGTGCCTGCGGCTACAAGTGACTTGGAGGACTCCAAGTTACTGGACGTTGTCAGAGCATTAAAAATATATATTGCAAGGACAGCTGGAGTCAGAAAATCTGACTCGTTGTTTATATTGTATGCACCCAACAAGATGGGTGCTCCTGCGTCTAAGCAGACGATTGCTCGTTGGATCTGTAGCACGATCCAACTTGCTCATTCTGTGGCAGGCCTGCCACAGCCTAAATCTGTAAAGGCCCACTCCACAAGGAAGGTGGGCTCATCTTGGGCGGCTGCCCGAGGGGTCTCGGCATTACAACTCTGCCGAGCAGCTACATGGTCAGGGGAGAACACGTTTGTAAAATTTTACAAATTTGATACTCTGGCTAAGGAGGACCTGGAGTTCTCTCATTCGGTGCTGCAGAGTCATCCGCACTCTCCCGCCCGTTTGGGAGCTTTGGTATAATCCCCATGGTCCTTTCAGGAACCCCAGCATCCACTAGGACGATAGAGAAAATAAGATTTTACTTACCGATAAATCTATTTCTCGGAGTCCGTAGTGGATGCTGGGCGCCCATCCCAAGTGCGGATTATCTGCAATAATTGTACATAGTTATTGTTAACTAATTCGGATTATTGTTGAAGGAAGCCATCTTTCAGAGGTTCCGCTGTTATCATACTGTTAACTGGGTTTAGATCACAAGTTGTACGGTGTGATTGGTGTGGCTGGTATGAGTCTTACCCGGGATTCAAAATCCTCCCTTATTGTGTACGCTCGTCCGGGCACAGTACCTAACTGGAGTCTGGAGGAGGGTCATAGGGGGAGGAGCCAGTCCACACCACCTGATCTGGAAAAGCTTTACTTTTTGTGCCCTGTCTCCTGCGGAGCCGCTATTCCCCATGGTCCTTTCAGGAACCCCAGCATCCACTACGGACTCCGAGAAATAGATTTATCGGTAAGTAAAATCTTATTATATATATAATAAGAATTTACTTACCGATAATTCTATTTCTCGGAGTCCGTAGTGGATGCTGGGCGCCCATCCCAAGTGCGGATTATCTGCATTACTTGTACATAGTTACAAAAATCGGGTTATTATTGTTGTGAGCCATCCTTTCAGAGGCTCCGCTGTTATCATACTGTTAACTGGGTTCAGATCACAGGTTGTACAGTGTGGCTGGTATGAGTCTTACCCGGGATTCATAAATCCTTCCTTATTGTGTACGCTCGTCCGGGCACAGTACCTAACTGAGGCTTGGAGGAGGGTCATAGGGGGAGGAGCCAGTGCACACCACCTGATCCTAAAGCTTTACTTTTTGTGCCCTGTCTCCTGCGGAGCCGCTATTCCCCATGGTCCTTTCAGGAACCCCAGCATCCACTACGGACTCCGAGAAATAGAATTATCGGTAAGTAAATTCTTATTATATATATATATATATATATATATATATATATATATATATATATATATATATATATATATATATATATATATATATATATATATGTGTATGTATGTATATATGTGTGTGTGTGTGTGTATATGCCCAAGGAGACATTAGTCTACTGGTTTCTAGAGTCAACGCTATGTCGATTTCTGCTAGAGGTGTCCTGTGGAACATGCACAGGTGATGCCGACTAAAAGAGTCATATGCAAGGTTTACCTTACAAGGCTGAGGAATTGTGTGGAGAAGGGCTCTCGGACCTAGTCTCCACAGCTATAGCTGGTAATTCTGATCTTTTGCCTTATATTCCCGCACAGCCTAAGAAAGCACGACATTATCAAATGCAGTCCTTTCGATCACAAAGCAAGAAGGTCCGAAGTGCGTCCTTTCTTGCCAAAGGAAAGAAGCTGCACAACACAGCTAGTTCCCAGGAACAGAAGTCCTCCCCGGCCTCTACAAAATCCACCGCAGGACGCTGGGGCTCCACAGGCAGAACTAGGCCTGGTGGGGGCACGTCTTCGAAATTTCAGCCACAAGTGGGTTCACTCCCAGGTGGATCCCTGGGCAATAAAAATTGTGTCTCAGGGATACAAGCTGGAAGTCGAAGAGATGCTCCCTCACCGATTCCTCAAATCGGCCCGACCAGCTTCCCCCCACGAGAGGGAAATAGTGTTAACTGCAATTCACAAATTGTATCTTCAACAGGTGGTGGTCAAGGTTCCCCTCCTTCAACAGGGAAGGGGTTATTATTCGACCATGTTTGCAGTCCCGAAACCGGACGGTTCGGTCAGACCCATAATGAATTTAAAATCCCTGAACATATACCTGAAAAGGTTCAAGTTCAAGATGGAATCGCTCAGAGCGGTCATCGCAAGCCTGGAAGGGGGGCGGTTTATGGGGTCTCTGGACATAAAGGATGCATACCTTCATGTCCCCATTTATCCACCTCATCAGGCGTACCTCAGATTTGTGGTACAGGATTGTCATTACCAATTTCAGACGTTGCCGTTTGGTCTCTCCACGGCACCGAGAATATTTACCAAGGTAATGGCGGATATGATGGTACTCCTGAGGAAGCAAGGGGTTACAATTATCCCATACTTGGACGATCTCCTCATAAAGGCGAGATCAAGAGAGCAGTTGCTGATCAGCGTAGCACTTTCTCTGGAAGTGTATCAGCAACACGGCTGGATTCTAAATATTCCAAAGTCGCAGTTGGTTCCTACGACTAGTCTGCCTTTCCTGGGTATGATTCTAGACACAGACCAGAAAAGGGTTTATCTCCCGATAGAGAAAGCTCAGGAACTCATGACACTGGTCAGGAACCTATTAAAACCAAAACAGGTGTCAGTGCATCACTGCACTCGAGTCCTGGGAAAGATGGTGGCATCATAGAGGCCATTCCCTTCGGCAGGTTCCATGCGAGGACCTTTCAATGGGACTTACTGGACAAGTGGTCCGGATCACATCTTCAGATGCATCGGTTAATCACCCTATCCCCCAGGGCCAGGGTGTCTCTTCTGTGGTGGCTGCAGAGCGCTCGCCTTCTAGAGGGCCGCAGATTCGGCATTCAGGACTGGGTCCTGGTGACCATGGACGCAAGCCACCGAGGGTGGGGAGCAGTCACACAGGGAAGAGATTTCCAAGGTCTGTGGTTAAGTCAAGAGACTTGCCTTCACATCAACATCCTGGAACTAAGGGCCGTATACAACGCCCTGCGTCAAGCGGAGAACTTGCTTCGCGACCAACCGGTTCTGATTCAGTCAGACAACATCACCGCAGTGGCTCATGTAAACCGACAAGGCGGCACAAGGAGCAGAGTGGCGATGGCGGAAGCCACCAGATTTCTTCGCTGGGCGGAGAATCACGTAAGCGCACTGTCAGCAGTGTTCCTCCCGGGAGTGGACAACTGGGAAGCAGACTTCCTCAGCAGACACGACCTCCACCCGGGAGAGTGGGGACTTCATCAGGAAGTCTTCGCACAGATTACAAGTCGGTGGGGACTGCCACAGGTGGACATGATGGCATCCCGCTTCAACAAAAAGCTACAGAGGTATTGCGCCAGGTCAAGAGACCCTCAGGCGATAGCTGTAGATGCCCTGGTGACACCGTGGGTGTTCCAGTCGGTCTATCTATTCTCTCCTCTTCCTCTCATACCCAAGGTGCTGAGGATAATAAGAAAAAGAGGAGTGAGAACAATACTCATTGTTCCAGATTGGCCACGAAGGACTTGGTATCCAGATCTGCAAGAAATGCTCACAGAGGACCCGTGGCCTCTTCCTCTAAGACAGGACCTGTTGCAACAGGGGCCCTGTCTGTTCCAAGACTTGCCGCGGCTGTGTTTGACGGCATGGCGGTTGAACGCCGGATCCTAGCAGAGAAAGGCATTCCGGATGAGGTCATTCCTACGCTAATAAAGGCTAGGAAGGACGTAACAGCTCAACATTATCACCGTATATGGCGAAAATATGTTTCTTGGTGTGAGGCCAGGAATGCCCCTACGGAGGAATTCCAGCTGGGCCGTTCCTTCACTTCCTACAGTCAGGAGTGAATTTGGGCCTAAAATTGGGTTCCATTAAGGTCCAGATTTCGGCCCTATCCGTTTTCTTTCAAAAGGAGTTGACTTCTCTACCTGAAGTTCAGACGTTTGTAAAGGGAGTGCTGCATATTCAGCCCCCTTTTGTGCCTCAAGTGGCACCTTGGGATCTTAACGTGGTGTTGAGTTTCCTGAAATCCCACTAGTTTGGACCACTCAAAACGGTGGAGTTGAACTATCTCACGTGGAAGGTGGTCATGCTATTAGCCTTGGCTTCGGCTAGGTGTGTGTCAGAGTTTGCGGCTTTGTCGCATAAAAGCCCCATCTGGTTTTCCATGCGGATAGAGCAGAATTGCGGACCCGTCCATAATTTCTGCCGAAAGTGATTTCATCCTTTCAGATAAACCAACCTATTGTGGTGCCTGTGGCTACTACTGACTTGGAGGATTCCGAGTTGCTTGATGTGGTCAGGGCTTTGAAGGTTTATGTAGCCAGAACGGGTAGGGTCAGGAAAACAGAGTCTTTGTTTCTCCTGTATGCTTCCAACAAGCTTGGTGCTCCTGCTTCAAAGCAAACAATTGCTCGCTGGATCTGTAACACGATTCAGCAGGCTCATTCTGCGGCTGGATTGCCGCTGCCAAAATCAGTTAAGGCCCATTCCACTAGGAAGGTGGGCTCTTCTTGGGCGGCTGCCCGAGGGGGTCTCGGCATTACAGCTTTGCCGAGCGGCTACTTGGTCAGGTTCAAACACTTTTGCAAAGTTCTACAAGTTTGATACCCTGGCTGGGGAGGACCTTGTGTTTGCTCAATCGGTGCTGCAGAGTCATCCGCACTCTCCCGCCCGTTTGGAAGCTTTGGTATAATCCCCATGGTCCTTACGGAGTCCCCAGCATCCACTAGGACGTTAGAGAAAATAAGATTTTACTTACCGGTAAATCTATTTCTCGTAGTCCGTAGTGGATGCTGGGCGCCCGTCCCAAGTGCGGACTTCTTCTGCAATGCTTGTATATAGTTATTGCTTCAATAAGGGTTATGTTATGGTGGCATCAGGGTTGGACCTGATGCTCTGTTGTTGTCATACTGTTGACTGGTTGTTATAAACTCATGTTATACAATGTGATTGGTGTGGCTGGTATGAATCTTGCCCTGGATTACCAAAATCCTTTCCTTGTACTGTCAGCTCTTCTGGGCACAGTTTCTCTAACTGAGGTCTGGAGTAGGGGCATAGAGGGAGGAGCCAGAGCACACCAGAACCTAAATTCTTTCTTAAAGTGCCCATGTCTCCTGCGGAGCCCGTCTATCCCCATGGTCCTTACGGAGTCCCCAGCATCCACTACGGACTACGAGAAATAGATTTACCGGTAAGTAAAATCTTATTTTTTGTGTTATTATATAGTATAAATTTATGGCACTTTAAAACTTTTAGGGGGATATTCAATTTGGCCCGAAGCTGGCGGGTGATGAGTATCGCCGCCGGGGGCTATTTAATTGGCCCAGATAAGCCGGCCGCGGCTTATCGGCGGTTTTGCTTCACGTGCCTCCGGCAGGCAAAGCAAAATGCCTGTAAACAGCCCCGTTTTCATCCGAAAACATGGCTATTTCACCCGCAAACACACAGGTTTCATTGAACCTGTGTGTTTTCGGGTGTAAGAGGACTTGTTACCAGCCGAGCTAATTAAATAGCCCGACCGCAGCACCTGAAGAAACATCAGGGTTTTTTACTCCCGATGTCTCTTCGGGCCAAATTGAATATCCTAGTTAGTGTGTACTGGCTCCTCCCCTTTATTCCCCTCCTACCAGACTCCATTTAGAAAAATGTGCAGAGGAGCCGGGGGCACTTCTCTGGAGCTCCAGAGATTTTTCCTCTAATTTAATTTAGTTGTTATTTTCAGGTAGCTCTGCTTAGCAGACAGACTAGCTGCTTTGTGGGACTTAGAAGGGGGACCGAACCAACCTCCTGAGGGTTAATGGTTTGTAATCCCAGCTGACAGGACACTGAGCTCCTGATGCGCTGATCACACATCGTTAGTATGTGTGCCCACGCCGGCAGCTAACCGCCACCTTCTAGCAGATGCCTAAGTATCAGGTGTGGTGAGTATTACACCGGGGTCCCGGTTAGTGGGTCCCCGGTGCAGTTTTGGCGGCAGGTCACGTGGCAGTCATAAGCCCTGAGCTGTGGTGCCTGCCGCATATGAACTGGCAATGGGCAGATGCACCTCAGTGCTCACTGTCACAGAAAGGCTCTCTCTCTCTCTCTCTCTCTCTCTCTCTCTCTCTCTCTCTCTCTCTCTCTCTCTCTCTCTCTCTCTCTCTCTCTCTCTCTCTCTCTTGATATAGCCAGTATAATCTGTGAACAGGGACCACGTGCCATTACAGGGGGCGGGACCTGAGGCGGGAAGGCGCCATTTCCTGCTGCTGCGGATTAAGCTGCATACAATGCTGCTCGTACAGAGACCCACGCTGTTACAGGACTCTGTACTGGTACCAGGGGGTCTTAGACAGGGGGGGGGCACACTAGCGGTAGCGCCGTTGCACTATTATCAGGTAATACACTTAGTTACACTTTGTACTGCTGTGTTCTGTGTGCTGGTGTCCGCTCCTCAGTGTCACTCCAGGGGCTCTCTATGGTCTGTGTGGAGGTGTTTGGTCAGTGGGCTGCGCTGTTTTACATTGTGAAGGATGTCTGTGGACATGGTTATGTGTACTGCCTGTAATTCATCTCCGTCTTCAGCGGGGTCACTCATGTGTGAACAATGTTCCTTGTCTCCACAATGTCACAGTTCACAAGCACCTGACTGGCTCTACAGCTTTACTAGCATGATCCAGAATGTTAATTCAGAATTAGCTTCAGCTGAAAGGGAGAGACAGATGTTGAAACATTCTATTGATTCGGTGGCCAAGGCTGCAGATTTCAAGAAGGCTTCTCAGCCCCATCTAGTGGTTTTACATAAACTCTCACTGCCACAGGTGCTCCAGTCTGATTACGATTCTTATCAGCCTTAAGTAGATAATGATGATATGGATGAGGACAGTTCTGTCCCCAGGGGTTGAGGCCCTCATCTTTGCTGTGAAAGAGGCCCTTCACATACCGGATCAGGAGTCAGAGCCAGATGAGGAGTTGTATTTTAACGTTAGACTAAAGGCCTCACCGGTAAATCCTTCTCTCGTACTCCGTAGGGGATACTGGGCGCGCAGTCTGTGCTTCGTTCTTCCTGCTCTGTTACTTTGTTCAGTAGTGTTTGGTTCAGCTGTTGCTGTCCCTGTTTGCAAGTTTGGTTAGCATGGCTTTCCTCTTGTTCTGGTTGTGCTGGTTCGAATTCTCACCACTTTCCTTTTCTATATCCTTCTCTCAAAGTATGTCCATCTCCTCGGGCACAGTTTCCTAGACTGAGTCTGGTAGGAGGGACATAGAGGGAGGAGCCAGCACACATAATCAAACTTTTATAGTGCCCCTGGCTCCTAGTGGACCCGTCTATACCCCATGGTACTAAATGGATCCCTAGTATTTCCTACGGACTACGAGAAAAGGATTTACCGGTAGGTAATTAAAATCCTATTATTGCATACAGCATATAAACATTACAATCCCTAAGTCTTAAAGACACAGCCTTTTCTTTGTTCCTATACTACCTTTTTAATCACTCCTTCAGTGTTCACTTCTCTGAATCTACCTCCTCTTCGCTACCTCTTTCAGTTGGAGTATCGCAAGGCTCAGTCTTGGCTCCTCTGCTTTTCTCTATACCTCATTTCTTGGTAAACTAATCAGCTCTTTTGGATTTACTCAAATCTACCTGTCCTCCCCAGATTTATCACCATCTGTATTGGGCCGTGTCACTGAATGCCTTTCTGCCATTTCATCTTAGATGACCTCTCGCCACCTCAAACTTAATATTTCAAAAACAGAGTTAATTATATTTTCCACCGGTCAATAGTAGTTACCAACCTTAATTCTCCATCACTGTTGAGAACTCGATAATCAAACCTACCCCACAAGCTCGCTGCCTAGGTGTCATACTTCACTCAGAACTGTCCTTTGTTCCCCACATTCAATCTGTCTCAAAATCATGTTACATGCATCTAAAAAAACCTATCCAAAATACGACCATATCTTACACAAGACACTGCAA
>NC_086444.1:1211248213-1211300713 GCF_028390025.1 Pseudophryne corroboree
AACATTTATAACAACTACAATTAGGCTTACATTCTATATCCTCTTTATGTAAGTTTAAAATGGCTAAACTAATTTTTTATTAACACTTATTTTTATGGCGCCACAAGGGTTCCGCAGCACCCAGTTACAGAGCACATCAATAAGCAAAACCAGAAAACAGTGACTTACAGTTAAAGACAATATAGGACAAGTACAGGGTATATAAACATAGCTACAGCAGCAGACAACACTGACCTTAGTATCAGGTGGCAGAAAACCAGGGATTTGGTGCCGCCGAGGGGAGTATTGAGTAGAAAATAGTTTAAGTAAGAAAAGGAAAAGCACATAAGGGAAGAGGGCCCTGCTCATGAGAGCTTACATTCTAAAAGAGAGAGGCTGACAGACAGGGGGTGACATAGATGGGATAGACAGTGGATAGGGGGCTTAGGATGAGCGTTTAGTCAAGACTTGGGTCTTGAGAGCCCGTTTGTAATTTTGTAGAGGGGTGGAGATCCTGAGGGAGAGGTACAGTAGAGAAAGGGAGCAGCACGTGCAATTTTTGTTTTATTTAATGAATATATCATGAATTGTGTGTGTATATAGGATTTGAGTCTGTGGGATAAGTGCATAGCTATGAAGCCCAACAAGCTCGGGCATGGTAACAGTTTGTAGCCAGTACTATACAGGCAGGTCCATGCGGGCACCCGTAACTATGCTGCAGCCAGCTCGCACCGGCTTCTGTGACCGTTCATTGGTTTAATTGCTATAATTCACCTGTTTGAGCAGTGATGACCGGTTTACTAATGCTTTGCCCCTCGGTTTACTACAGTATGTAGTTTCTGTCTGGCTACGGTGATATTTTGGGACATGTAACGTTTTACAGTGTTCCATTCACCAACATGCGTGTGTGTGTTCTGTCACGTCTGAGCCGGTCCCTCTGGTGTCCTGTGTAGGGACAGTGCCTGGAAGGCCGGCTGCACTGAGCTCTCGGTGAGACTACACTTTTGTACTGTGCCGTTGGAAGAGGAACTCACCACAATGAATGCTAGATGGGGGCGTGTGTAATGTGCTGTCTGTGCTGTGTATAAAAGGGATCTGCAGACTGACTGTGTACTGCTGTAGCCCTCAGCTGATACTTGTCCTAACCCTGCTAGAGCACAGTCCAGGCCAGTTCATGGCGATGCGTCTCCGAGCCTCACCATTGTCTTATGTTTCCATAGGAGGAAGAAAGGAGAAAAGCCAAGGAAGAGCAGGACAAGCGGGACCATGAGGAGTACCTGAAGCTGAAGCAGAGCTTTGTGGTGGAAGAGGAGGGGCTGGAGGAGACCATGGGATGAGGAACAGGTGAGTCCATCACACACCGCATATCCCTGGTGTTTACCTAGTTTGTATTATAGGGGTGAGTTGCGGTCAGAGTCGGTGATGCATTTTTGGAACCCCCGGCAACGGCACATACTGTAAATCACCCCTAGATCATGCATTTTAGTCGCTGATCCAAGAGCTTACAGTCTAGTGTGGCTGTGCCATATGGTGAAGAGGGATTGCACAAAATGAGGGTAGCAACCAAGGGATCAGTCCTCATTTTTACTGTAGGGTTCTCAAGGAGACACAAAATGGCCGCCCCCCCCCCCCCCCCCCCCCTTTATCATAAATCACTGCTTGTGAGGAAGACGTGGTATCGCTGATGAATAGGGATTTTCTCCTTTCACCCTATATAACGGCAAGGGGTCACCACTGGCTGGAGGCGTACCTAACCTTTTATCTGTGTCTATAGTGGTGCGCCTTTCTTTTAATCCATCAATATTTTATTAATGTGCACATCTGTAGAGCGGTAAGTCACCCTGTAACACTCCGGGCCAGTGTTGCTCCGCTGCCCATTTTATATAAATTAAAAAATAATTCTCAAATCTATGTGCTTTTTTTTTTTTTTTCACTTACAATTAGTAATTTTATATGTAAGCGGCATATTTTAATCTTGATGCATTTTGATGATCACCGTCCTCACCGCCTAGCTTGTATTGTAGGTAACCAGCGCTATAATGTTCTTTTCATCGCAACATCTGCTCATGACGGGTTTGTCCCCTCGGCGGTTATGTCTTTGGAGAGGAAATTATTGTCGCCTCGGTGACGTAAATGGAATTTCCCATGCTCGTCAGGACATCATAGCCTGCAACACAAATGGGAAACTTCCCTGAATCAGATATAGATATTGCACTGATACAAGCATAGCAAATCTAGGTTTTATGGGACTTGGCATCCGCTTTATGTGATCCTTATGTAATTGGCTCCTGGGTCTGAACCTTCTGCTCCCAGATCTTGAATTTTATATGCAAGTTTAAAAAAAACAACAAAAAAAACAAACAAACTAGTTTTACTTCATATTTTGAAACAAAGTAACTGTGCACATTTTCAGACTGGGGGTGGATATTCAATTACCGTCGATGAAGCTTCGGGTGATATTTGAGCTATGTTTTTTTTCACCCGGATAAAACCTTGTTTTCACCCGAAAACACGCCGTTTCAGCGAAACCTGTGTGTTTTTTGTAGACTCCGCCCCGTTTTCGCACCTGCTTCTGGGGACCTTGCTTCGCCTGCCGGAGGCAGGTGAAAAAATATCCCTGAAAAGCCGCGGCACGCGCCGGCTTATTGGGGCTTATTTAATAGCCCCCCTGGCGATACTTTTACACCCGATCAGTGAGTGCGGGTAACTGAATATCCCCCTGTGCTGTTATTGGATCGGCCGCTTCACGATATTGCTAATGAGATCTACTTTTACTATAGTTGGTGCCTATATCTCTATACCGGGCATATATTGTAGGCTGTCGTATTGCGTGCACTGCCGTGAGGTAGGCCACACAGGAGGCGCATGGCCTAATACAGTGGGAATCTGGCTTAAGCAGAGAAATGGTCTGTAGTGCCCCAGAGGTGCTAGTCTCCCCCCCCCCCCCTAAAACTTCCATACATTGCTGCCCATACTATAAAGATCATAGCACCAAACCTCCCGACCAAATGGACGGAGGTGTTGATTGCGGGGACAGGACCCTAAATTGGTGCCATCTCATCACATTGAAATAGCCATATGTTGTACAGATATCCTATTTCGGTGGTTCTCCATCTCTGTCCCCGGGACCCCACACAGGTGTACTCATTACTCACTGACGCATGCTATAGCCAGTTATCAGATCCGTGCCTCTGTGGAACATGAGACGTAATAAAGTGACATGTCTCCAATCACTACAGCGATTGTAATGTCATTTGAATGACACTAAACCATTAGTCACTCCTTTCCAACCACACGGTGGCTGCGTTGAAGTGGGACAGTGTGGTGCATATAAATGTTTTATATTTAACCTATATAAGAGGTGTGTAGTATGATTTTCCGGCGGTTGGGGACCCGGTGACCAGCATACCGGCGCCGGAATCCCGACCGTCGGCATACCGACAGCTGGGCAAGCGTAAATGAACCCTTTGCGGGCTCGCTGCGGGCACGGTGGCGCGCTATGCGCACCACGCCATCTATTCTCCCTCCAGTGGAGTCGTGGACCCCCAAGAGGGAGAAAAGATGTCTGTATGCCGGCGGTCGGGATTCCGGCGCCGGTATGGTGGTCGCCGGGAGCCCGGCCGCCGGCAACCTGTAGACCACCCATATGAGAGAGCCCATGTGAAGGGTTTTTCATGGCACTGCGTTCTAGCATTAATGAGTCTGTTGATTGGTGGTGGGCACTTTATATGCTGTGTACCTATATCCGAGGTCCCTACAGCATAGATACAGCCTTGTGTCCTTATGGTGTGTACCCGCGATCATTTACATTAAATGGTGCGCTGCCAATTAAATAGACTAATGATCCTGTATTGCCAGCCCCCAGATGCAGGGTACTGTAGATTTGCATGGGGTACTTTCTGCGCAGCACGTATTATTTCATATGGGGATATACGCCAGGCACAACCAAGCACTTGCCACCACCATTAAGAACTCCTTGAACTAGATCGGGGTCTATCAACTCTGTAGCCCAATACACCAGCAGTCCATGTCTTTCAGGTTTCCTTGATCCTGTCCATGTGGGTATGCAGTTGAGTTGCCGGCAGTCGGGATCCCAGCGGTCAAGGATACCGACGCCGGGATCCCGACTGATGACAATACCGCCAAACGGAATCCCGGCTAATGGGTGGATGTCCACGAGTCCGGCGTGCCATTGACCCCGCAAGGGGACTTCTTTGCAATCACCCCGCTGCTGGCATACTGGCGATCGGGATGCCGTTGTCTGTATACTGGCGGCTGGCATCCCGATCGTCTGTAATAGGCCCTACACACCGGGCTAGAATATCGCTCCTTCATCGCTGGTGCCCCGTCGCTCCTGCATGCAGGCCAATATGGACGATCTCGTCCATATTAACATGCAGTGCTATGGTCACCGGGTGACGAGGGGAGTGAAGAAACTTCACTCGCCCCCCCACCTAACCCCCCCCCCCCCTCCCCTGCTGCCGGGTCGGCCGTATCCGCCGTCGGGCAGCTCGGCGGCGGATCGCATAGTGTGTAGGGCCCTTGAATCCTACTGATCCCTCCATGTGATTAGAATCTGTCTGATTGGTCCTGCTCCCTGTTAGAGCTGCCTGAGGTAAGAATGAGGCCTAGGAGAAGCAGGACTGTATCTTTCTGCACTGGTTTCTGTGTTGTTATATTGTGCATACTGTAGACTAGCAGAACATTTCCTGGGTGTAATAGTATGCTGCCTATTTATGGATAGTGACAAAGGGGTCTAGTTACTAAACTGTGGAGAGAGATAAAGTACCAACCAACTTTGCTCCTAACTCCCGTGTTGCAGGCTGTGTTTGATAAATGACAGGAGCTTGTTGGTGCTTTGGTGTCTGTACTAAGGCTTGGAGAGAGATAAAGTACCAACCAGTTGGCAATTAACTGTCATTTTTCAAACAGTATGTAACATAGGAGCAGATTGGCAGGTACTTTATCTCTCTCTCCAATTTTTGCTTCTCGAAGGTTTATTAAATAGACCCCAAAGTCCCAGCTAATCGGCTCCTACCTGCCATGTTACATGCTGTGTTTGAAAAATGAAAGTTGCCGATTGGCTGGTACTTTATCTCTCTACACTTTATCACTCTCCAAGGCTTAGCGCATTACTGCAGTAGCATCGGTGAGCCTTAGCCTCAACCATTATCTGTGGGGCCGTGAAATGACTGGAGCCCCCCCATCCCGCTCCCCTCTCTGGCTAGTATGAAATTTACCGTTCTCTGGAAATTTTCTTGTGTCATTCTAAATGGAAAATATAATTTTATATATTTTTTTTTTTTTTTTTCATCTTTCGTTTTAAACTCCTGAAATATCTGAACTTTGTAGTTGTAGGGTTTATGTCTGTATTGTTGGTGCTTCTAGGTCAGGTTGGCGTTCAGGTCACTGACTGTTCCGTTAGTTTTGTATTTCTCTTACTGTGGGCACGTACTGCATGTTTGGTACTCCTATTCATTATGTTATGCACAGAAGAATATTTAGGGGGGAATCCAATTACCCTCAATGGTGACGTGTGTTGTTTTTTTTTTTTTTTCCCCAAGCCTATCCAAGTAGGTTGCGCGTAAATACATAGGTCCAGCAAAAAGCCGCAGATCTATGTATTTTCGCGGCACTTACTACGGGAAGCATATTCCCCAATAAGTGACGGCATCAGGGATAAGCACTGGCTTATCGGGGATAACTGGATAGCCCCCCCCCCTTCCCAGGCAATACAATTCCCCGCAGTAATTGACTGCGGGTAATTGGATACCGCCCTTGGTTTAGATTGGATTTCCCACAGCATTTATTTGTACGCCCGGTGTGGACAGCATTTTTGTGTGCAGAGGATGAGGACCAGTCAGACGCATCTGGTTGAAAATTGTGCACATCTTGAGCTACATCAGTCTACCAAAATAGCGCCATTGGGGTTTATGTAGCTGTTACCTGACAACTGGGATTTGTACTCATGTTTTGCCACAGACTGTGGTGGAGCATCAATTACTGTAACTTAAGGCCCATACACACTTGCTGATAAAATGAGCGCCGTCACTCATTTTCCCCCTCCCTGAGCGGCGTCGCTCATTTTATCGGCAAGTGTGTATGCCGCCAGCGACGACCGATGCGCTGCCCCGCGGGTCGGCAACGATCGTCGCTGTCGCCAGTACATTCATGCAGGATCTGGTCTGTCGTCCACGACCTGCATGCAGGGCTGGCGGAGGCGTGATGTCACTGGGCGATATGAGCGGTCATGTCGCTCAGTGTGTACAGTCGGCCGCCAACCGACCGGCCAGGGAGGGGAAACATTAGACGACGTCGCTCACAGAGCAACATCGTCTAATGTGCATGGACCTTTAGTAACTGACGCACTGCGCTCGCTACATTTGCTTACACTGTTGAGTCTGTGTGCATTACACATTTTTGTCATGAAAGTTACTTAAATTGTTTTGATTTTTATTTAAAAAAAATAAAAAATAATCCTAATATAATCATATTATCCATTTGATTTGCCTACAGAAGGGATGGGGAACGTTTGGCCCTCCAGCTGTTGAACTACACATACCAGCATGCCTTGCTACGTTTTTGCTATTTGGCCCTGCTAAAACTGTTACAGGGCATGCTGGGATGTGTAGTTCTACAACAGCTGGAGGGCCGAAGGTTCCCCATCCCTGGTCTACAGGGAGGGTACCAGCCTCAATACCAGTGTTAATTGCGACAAGGATTTTTCATTTAGTTTTAATTTTAGTTGCTTACTTAAAATTGTAGTTGGTTTATTATACAGTAGTCACATTTTAGTTTTTTTTTTTTTTTTTTTGCTTTGTTTTAGTCTAGATTTAGTCAGTTTTATTTTAATCTAATTTTAGTCACTGTTTTAGTCATAACTTTTGCAAACAGTTTAAGTGGACTGTAATGGATTTCTCTTAAATTCTCTTGAAGTTTGCATACATTTAAATGTGTTTAGTAATCTAGGCTCAGTAGGCTGAGAATGTGTTAAATACAGAGTCAGACTTGCTGTAGTGCTCCCATATATCCTATGCGAATGAATGCCTTCACATATTTCTTGTCTGCAAATTTCTCAAACATATCCTTCAATTTAAAACCATACTTCCAGTGTTAATTCCAGTGTCCTTTGACAAGAATTTTAAATTTAGTTTTAGTTGTGTTTTTTTTTTTTTTTAATTTTAGTTAAGATTTAGTTAGTGGACCTCAGTTTTCATTTTAGTCACTTCAGTGATGTCTCTCTCTCAATGTGTATATACGCGACTGGTGTACTTCTGCAATGCTCACATGCCATTAATTTATGTTTATATTCTATTCCTGTAATATATAAACTTATTCCATCACTTAGGTTTACTGATGTAACTTGTTACACACATGAAAGGATAGCAAAACACACCCCGTAATCCGACAAGCAATTCATGTCTCTGATGTGTATAATATAATACGGACGTGTGTGTGTGTGTGTGTGTGTGTGTGTGTGTGTGTGTGTGTGTGTTTCACCCCTCTCCCCCTTTTATAGATGTAAGCTCTCACAAGCAGGGCCCTCATCCTTCATGTAACTCCTCCTTTCCTCCCTTTTGTCCTCCTTTCTCCCCTGAACCAGCTTACTGCCCCGGTCTATTAGGGTACAGGTCTCCGCAGCACTGACTGTGCTTATTATGACTGAATACACATAACTGACAATTATCTAGCTAATGTTGCACTTTATATTCTATTTTGTTTGCCCTTTATGTGTATAAGGCGCTCCACACCCTTTGTGGTGCCCTATAAAAATATTACATGAAATATTGCAGCCACAGCTGTAAGAGTTATAGGTATTAGAAGTCACCCTGGGCCATTCTGTGGTCACAGGCGTCCTCGCTGAGGTCTTACACTTCTATATATTAGTTATTGGTGCATCGCTAGCTATAATGTGTGAAGTAGGATTAGTCACAGAACTAACAATCTAATCTTGGTGATCCCTCATAGTGCTTATCCTCTCGACAGATGCCAGGAGCCAATGTGGCAAATGACTTGCGACCCCCTACGTCTGTGTCCCTCTCCCACGTCCTAGATCTGGCTGAGCGGCCTCTGGGTTACATGCCCACCCTTGTGCTGCTAGTAGGTGGTGCAGTGTATTTTTCTGATGAGTTTAGCTCGAACTGTAAATACTTTTTATTAACCAAGTGCAAATTGTTACAGAATAATTGGCCCCTGCCCTCGGATTACTTTTATTGTCCTGCATGGTCTATCTTTCACTTGTCCTTCTTTATGTGTATTTGCTTTTCTCTATCGTCCTAGTGGATGCTGGGGTTCCTGAAAGGACCATGGGGAATAGCGGCTCCGCAGGAGACAGGGCACAAAAGTAAAGCTTTCCGATCAGGTGGTGTGCACTGGCTCCTCCCCCTATGACCCTCCTCCAAGCCAGTTAGATTTTTGTGCCCGGCCGAGAAGGGTGCAATCTAGGTGGCTCTCCTAAAGAGCTGCTTAGAAAAGTTTAGCTTAGGTTTTTTATTTTACAGTGAGTCCTGCTGGCAACAGGATCACTGCAACGAGGGACTTAGGGGAGAAGAAGTGAACTCACCTGCGTGCAGGATGGATTGGCTTCTTGGCTACTGGACATCAGCTCCAGAGGGACGATCACAGGTACAGCCTGGATGGTCACCGGAGCCTTGCCGCCGGCCCCCTTGCAGATGCTGAAGTAAGAAGAGGTCCAGAATCGGCGGCAGAAGACTCCTCAGTCTTCTAAAGGTAGCGCACAGCACTGCAGCTGTGCGCCATTTTCCTCTCAGCACACTTCACACGGCAGTCACTGAGGGTGCAGGGCGCTGGGAGGGGGGCGCCCTGGGAGGCAAATGAATACCTATTTTGGCTAAAAATACCTCACATATAGCCTCCGGAGGCTATATGGAGATATTTAACCCCTGCCAGAATCCGTTAAGAGCGGGAGACGAGGCCGCCGAAAAAGGGGCGGGGCCTATCTCCTCAGCACACAGCGCCATTTTCCCTCACAGAAAGGCTGGAGGGAAGGCTCCCAGGCTCTCCCCTGCACTGCACTACAGAAACAGGGTTAAAACAGAGAGGGGGGGCACTAATTTGGCGATATGCTTATATATTAAGATGCTATAAGGGAAAACACTTATATAAGGTTGTCCCTATATAATTATAGCGTTTTTGGTGTGTGCTGGCAAACTCTCCCTCTGTCTCTCCAAAGGGCTAGTGGGTCCTGTCCTCTATCAGAGCATTCCCTGTGTGTGTGCTGTGTGTCGGTACGTGTGTGTCGACATATAGGAGGACGATGTTGGTGAGGAGGCGGAGCAATTGCCTGTAATGGTGATGTCACTCTCTAGGGAGTCGACACCGGAATGGATGGCTTATTTAGGAAATTACGTGATAATGTCAACACGCTGCAAGGTCGGTTGACGACATGAGACGGCCGACAAACAATTAGTACCGGTCCAGACGTCTCAAAAACACCGTCAGGGGTTTTAAAACGCCCGTTTACTTTAGTCGGTCGACACAGACACAGACAGGGACACTGAATCCAGTGTCGACGGTGAATAAACAAACGTATTCCTTATTAGGGCCACACGTTAAAGGCAATGAAGGAGGTGTTACATATTTCTGATACTACAAGTACCACAAAAGAGGGTATTATGTGGGATGTGAAAAAACTACCATAGTTTTTCCTGAATCAGATAAATTAAATAAAGTGTGTGATGATGCGTGGGTTCCCCCCGATAGAAAATTATGGGCGGTATACCCTTTCCCGCCAGAAGTTAGGGCGCGTTGGGAAACACCCCTTAAGGTGGATAAGGCGCTCACACGCTTATCAAAACAAGTGGCGGTACCGTCTATAGATAGGGCCGTCCTCAAGGACCAGCTGACAGGAGGCTGGAAAATATCATAAAAAGTATATACACACATACTGGTATTATACTGCGACCAGCGATCGCCTCAGCCTGGATGTGCAGAGCTGGGGTGGCTTGGTCGGATTCCCTGACTAAAAATATTGATACCCTTGACAGGGACAGTATTTTATTGGCTATAGAGCATTTAAAGGATGCATTTCTATATATGCGAGATGCACAGAGGGATATTTGCACTCTGGCATCATGAGTAAATGCGATGTCCATAACTGCCAGAAGATGTTATGGACACGACAGTGGTCAGGTGATGCAGATTCCAAACGGCACAAAGGTGTATTGCCGTATAAAGGAAGAGGAGTTATTTGGGGTCGGTCCATCGGACCTGGTGGCCACGGCAACTGCTGGAAAATCCACCGTTTTTTACCCTAAGTCACATCTCTGCAGAAAAAGACGCCGTCTTTTCAGCCTCGGTCCTCTCGTCCCTATAAGATAATATCTGCCCAGGGATAGAGGAAAGGGAAGAAGACTGCAGCAGGCAGCCCATTCCCAGGAACAGAAGCATTCCACCGCTTCTGACAAGTTCTCAGCATGGCGCTGAGACCGTACAGGACCCCTGGATCCTACAAGTAGTATCCCAGGGGTACAGATTGGAATGTCGAGACGTTTCCCCTTCGCAGGCTCCTGAAGTCTGCTTTACCAAGGTCTCCCTCCGACAAGGAGGCAGTATGGGAAAAAATTCACAAGCTGTATTCCCAGCAGGTGATAATTAAATTACCCCTCCTACTACAAGAAAAGGGGTATTATTCCACACTATATTGTGGTACTGAAGCCAGAAGGCTAGGTGAGACTTATTCTAAAAAATTTTTTTTAACACTTACAAAGGTTCAAATCAAGATGGAGTCACTCAGAGCAGTGATAACGAACCAGGAAGAAGGGGACTATATAGTGTCCCGGGACATCAGGGATGCTTACCTCTATGTCCCAAATTTGCCCTTCTCACTAAGGGTACCTCAGGTTCGTGGTGCAGAACTGTCACTATCAGTTTCAGACGCTGCCGTTTGGATTGTCCACGGCACCCCGGGTCTTTACCAAGGTAATGGCCGAAATGATGATTCTTCTTCGAAGAAAAGGCGTCTTAATTATCCCTTACTTGGACGATCTCCTGATAAGGGCATAGTCCAGGGAACAGTTGGAGGTCGGAGTAGCACTATCTCGGATACTGCTACAACAGCACGGGTGGATTCTAAATATTCCAAAATCGCAGCTGATCCCGACGACACGTCTGCTGTGCCTAGGGATGATTCTGGACACAGTCCAGAAAAAGGTGTTTCTCCCGGAAGAGAAAGCCAGGGAGTTATCCGAGCTAGTCAGGAACCTCCTAAAAACAGTGCATCATTGCACAAGGGTCCTGGTAAAAATGGTGGCTTCCTACGAAGCAATTCCATTCGGCAGATTTCACGCAAGAACTTTTCAGTGGGATCTGCTGGACAAATGGTCCGGATCGCATCTTCAGATGCATCAGCGGATAACCCTATATCCAAGGACAAGGGTGTCTCTCCTGTGGTGGTTATAGAGTGCTCATCTTCTAGAGGGCCGCAGATTCGGCATTCAGGATTGGATGCTGGTGACCACGGAGCCCAGCCCGAGAGGCTGGGGAGCAGTCACACAAGGAAAAAATTTCCAGGGAGTGTGATCAAGTCTGGAGACTTTTCTCCACATAAATATACTGGAGCTAAGGGTAAATTTATAATGCTCTAAGCTTAGCAAGACCTCTGCTTCAAGGTCAGCCGGTATTGATCCAGTGGGAAAAACATCACGGCAGTCGCCCACGTAAACAGACAGGGCGACACAAGAAGCAGGAGGGCAATGGCAAAAACTGCAAGGACTTTTCGCTGGGCGGAAAATCATGTGATAGCACTATCAGCAGTGTTTCATCCCGGGAATGGAAACTGGGAAGCAGACTTCCTCAGCAGGCACGACCTCCACCCGGGAGAGTGGAAACTTCATCGGGAAGTTTTTTCCACATGATTGTAAACCGTTGGGAAATACCAAAGGTGGACATGATGGCGTCCCGTCTGAACAAAAAACGGGACAGGTATTGCGCCAGGTCAAGAGACCCTCAGGCAATAGCTGTGGACGTTCTGGTAACACCGTGGGTGTACCAGTCGGTGTATGTGTTCCCTCCTCTGCTTCTCATACCTAAGGTGCTGAGAATTATAAGACGTAGAGGAGTAAGAACTATACTCATGGCTCCGGATTGGCCAAGAAGGACTTGGTACCCGGAACTTCAAGAGATGCTTACAGAGGTCTTATGGCCTCTGCCGCTAAGAAGGGACTTGCTTCAGCAAGTACCATGTCTGTTCCAAGACTTACCGCAGCTGCGTTTGTCGGCATGGCGGTGGAAAGCCGGATCCTAAAGGAAAAAGGCATTCCGGAAGAGGTCAGTCCTACCCTGGTCAAAGCCAGAAAGGAGGTGACCGCACAACATTATCACCACATGTGGCGAAAATATGTTGCGTGGTGTGAGGCCAGGAAGGCCCCACAAAGAAATTTCAACTCGGTCGTTTCCTGCATTTCCTGCAAACAGGAGTGTCTATGGGCCTCAAATTGGGGTCCATTAAGGTTCAAATTTCGGCCCTGTCGATTTTCTTCCAGAAAGAATTGGCTTCAGTTCCTGAAGTCCAGAAGTTTGTCAAGGGAGTATTGCATATACAACCCCCTTTTGTGCCTCCAGTGGCACTGTGGGATCTCAACGTAGTTCTGGGATTCCTCAAATCACATTGGTTTAAAACCAGTCAAATCTGTGGATTTGAAGCATCTCACATGAAAAGTGACCATGCTCTTGGCCCTGGCCTGGACCAGGCGAGTGTCAAATTGGTGGTTTTTTCTCAAAAAAGCCCATATCTGTTTGTCCATTCGGACAGGGCAGAGCTGCGGACTCGTCCCCAGTTCTCTCCCTAAGGTGGTGTCAGTGTTTCACCTGAACCAGCTTATTGTGGTGCCTTGCACCTACTAGGGACTTGGAGGACTCCAAGTTGCTAGATGTTGTCAGGGCCCTGAAAATATGTTCCAGGACGGCTGGAGTCAGGAAAACTGACTTGCTGTTATCCTGTATGCACCCAACAAACTGGGTGCTCTTGCTTCTAAGCAGACTATTGCTAGTTGGATGTGTAATACAATTCAACTTGCACATTCTGTGGCAGGCCTGCCACAGCCAAAATATGTAAATGCCCATTCCACAAGGAAGGTGGGCTCATCTTGGGCGGCTGCCCGAGGGGTCTTGGCTTTACAACTTTGCCGAGCAGCTACTTGGTCAGGGGCAAACACGTTTGCTAAATTCTACAAATTTGATACCCTGGCTAAGGAGGACCTGGAGTTCTCTCATTCGGTGCTGCAGAGTCATCCGCACTCTCCCGCCCGTTTGGGAGCTTTGGTATAATCCCCATGGTCCTTTCAGGAACCCCAGCATCCACTAGGACGATAGAGAAAATAAGAATTTACTTACCGATAATTCTATTTCTCGGAGTCCGTAGTGGATGCTGGGCGCCCATCCCAAGTGCGGATTATCTGCAATACTTGTACATAGTTACAAAAATCGGGTTATTATTGTTGTGAGCCATCTTTTCAGAGGCTCCGCTGTTATCATACTGTTAACTGGGTTTAGATCACAAGTTGTACGGTGTGATTGGTGTGGCTGGTATGAGTCTTACCCGGGATTCAAAATTCCTCCCTTATTGTGTACGCTCGTCCGGGCACAGTACCTAACTCGCTTGGAGGAGGGTCATAGGGGGAGGAGCCAGTGCACACCACCTGATCGGAAAGCTTTACTTTTGTGCCCTGTCTCCTGCGGAGCCGCTATTCCCCATGGTCCTTTCAGGAACCCCAGCATCCACTACGGACTCCGAGAAATAGAATTATCGGTAAGTAAATTCTTATTTTTGTTGTTTATTTTATACCCATGTTTGTAGTGTCAGGCAGATTTGTTTCGTGTTGGTGCCCACTGGGCATTGCAGGCTAGGTGACAGCCTAGATTGTATAATAGATGATCATTGTCCCATGCCAGGGCAATGGTTTCCACACAGCTTCGAGTCTCAGAATGAGGAGAGATAAATAAGGTATTGTGTTTCCTATTAGCATGTGGGATATGGTCGTTAGGTCGACACAGCATAGGTCGATACAGCTTAGGCTGACGGTCGACATGGGTTTTTCACTTTTTTTTTTTCCTTTTCATTTTTTGGACTTTTTCATACTTGACGATCCACGTGGACTACAATTGGGAACGTTAACCTGTGCCGCAGCGGTAGTGGAGTGAGGCACCTTGCCCGAAGCATGGCAAGCGGACACGGTGCACTAATTGGGATTCCCCGTCACTTTACGAAGAAAACTACTCCGAAAAAAAAGTCCAAAAACCCATGTCGCCCTAATGCATGTCAACCTAAGTTGAGTCGGCCAAACAACCCATACCCAAGCAATGTACAGGTCAATATATTAACATTGCCTAATTGTCCCCCTTGAAAACCCAACTGCTATATGTTGTTCTAGATCAGGGACAGGTAACGTGTGGCCCTCCAGCTGCGGTTGATCTACTCTTCTACACTAGTAGCGAGTCTTGCCACCAAAGTAACATGCTGCAACAGGGTGCGGTTCGTTGGGTCACAGTCATTAGGTTGACCACGATTGGTCGACATGAAAAAGTCGACATTCGTAAATTGATCGGGAACCCCAATTAGTGCACCCTGTCTCCTCACATGACTCGTGAACTTCGGGCAAGGTACCTCACTCCACTACTACTGCGCTCGGCACAGGTTACTGTTCCCAATCGTAATCCACGTGGATCGCAAACTATGAAAACGTTTAAAATGAAATAAAAAAAAAAAAAACCTCGTGTGGACCTAGCGACCCTGTCAACCTAATGCATGTCCGCCAATGATGGTCAACCTAGGGACTGGATACCGCTGCAACAGCAGTACTGAGGGGTACATTTACTAAGCAGTGACAAGAGCGGAGAAGTTGCCCATGGCAACCAATCAGCACTAAAGTAACAACTATAATTTGCATACTATAAAAATTGACTCACTTCTCTGCTCTTATCACTGCTTAGTAAATGTACCCCTGAGAGAGGGCATGCTGGGATTTGTAGTTCTAGAATAAACCAGGTGCTGGGCAGTACCAATCGGTAAGAAGCTCCTGCCTAGAGAAGACTGCTGATACCTCAAATACACGATGTGGACACAGTACAAGAGCTCATATGGAGAGGGCTTTTTCTTCATAAACACTTCAACTATAACAGTCCGTGCAGCATAAGATGGAAGAGGCTGCTGTGCTCTCTCCGTTCCCCAGCCACTGTTGGCGGCCTAGTGTAAGGCATCGCTCCTCAGAGGGAGACTGTGTTGGCAGCACACAGATCCAGGCTGCCTGAGTTGGATAAGCTGATACGTGTAAAATAGATAATACAGAGCCCAAATAGGGTGACATGGAGGCTCCTAACTAGTTGCTCAAGCAGTTTTGTCAGGGTAGTCTTTGTCCATGTTGGTATTTGTAGTTCCACAGCTGCTGGAGTGCCACATGTTGCCGACCCCTGTGTTCAAAGCTTATTTTGGCCTCGCATAATGAAACTTATTTATCAGGCCTCTGAGCTGTCGTCTCCCATGCTCAGTGTAATGCCCTCTATATTCGGTTTGCATATTGGCACTTTGTGCTGTTTGCAGGTGTGTGTGTGGTGACTTTTGCTCTGTCGTATGACATGTGATGTACGGGTGCATTGTAAGATGATGGCTTTCATGTCACCTTGTGTAAGGGTAGGCCACTGTTACATTTACTCCTATGTATAGTACATCTGAGGGGATGTTCCCTCCTATATAGAACACACGCAGTCCTTCACAACACGCAATGGACTGGGAATTGCACGCATTACTAATGGTGAATGTCTACACAACACAGGCAGCACTGTATTCAGAACCTGGACGCATGCTATGGTTTGTCACCAAGATTGTGGTTCACCCTTTTAGGCTTCAAATTAATATTCGTTAATAATGAAATACAGATTAGTGGGTCCTAGAAATGCACCAAAATCTACTGAACACTAATCTAATACTTATTTTAGGTTTCTGATAAATACTCGTGAAGGATTCTTCTCTGTTCCACACTTCCAGCCCTAATCCAGACTAATAGATATGTATGCATGTGTGTATATGTTTGATGGATGTCTGAGTGGGGTATTCAATTATCCGCAAATTCGCGGCAATTTTGCGCCCGAAAATTTTTCGCGCCAATCGGCCGAAAATTGCCGCGAAAACGCTCCGTTTTTCGACCTATTCAATTCCAACCGGGTTTCACGTGAAAATTCTTGCAGTGAAAAGTGCAGGTGAAAATGGGGAAATCAGCCTGTACCCCCAAAAATGCTAAACTAACATAGGAAAACAGAAGAGAAGTGTGTTAGAGATCACATTAGAGCGTTTTTGGGGACTTAAATTGTGTGAAATGGCTGTTATATGCATTTTTTTTAAAAAAGCAAAAAAATGATAGAAAGCTATTTTTTTTTTTAGCAAAATAAATGCTCATTAAATTTGGGGTACATGAAAATGGGTATAAGTATATATTTGGGTAATTTTAGGGTACTTTAAAAAAAAAAGTGGAAACAGACCGATTACTCCCATCTGCAAGCCTAAAAAACACCTGTCCCACTCATAAAGCACCCCAATATACCTGTCCCATACCTTGAACCCCAATTTCCATGACTTTTTACTTTTTCACCCCAAAAATGACATGTCATTATTGGCCAATTAAAAATAATTAAAAACTTCAACGTGCCTAATTAGTCATTAAGGGGGGTGTCCCAGGAGTTCTGTACCATATCCAAACATTTTTACCTTAAAATAGTGACTTTTCCCAACTTTTCACCTGCTTCAGAGAAGGTGAAGTGAAATTAGTGAAAACATAATCACCGATAAATTTTCCAGGATAATTGAATAGCCTGTAATTGCGTTTCACGTGAAAAGTCAGTTTTTTCACCCGAAAACCGGACTTTTCACGTGAAAAGTCCGTTATCACTACTAATTGAATATACCCCTGAGTCTCTTGTGTGTGCTTGTGAAAGGCCTGTACTTGTGACATTAGTGAGATGTGGTGGGTGTTAGGTCTGATCTGTTCCAGGGCACAGTACATTCTTGGGAGGTTATGAAACCGTCTCTCATCTCCAGGTTTTGCTGCGTGTGAAAGTATATCGCCCCCTGTGCCAGTCTGACCTTCAGAGACGGCGTTTGTGTAGCATGCTCATGAAAACCACATAGAAGACTGGGTTACAGTGCTGGCCACATCTGAACGCCAGGGCCCAGCGATTGTGGTTAACCCCTTCACTGCTCAGTGCCTTGCACCACATTGCTGATAGCTGGTGTGTGTGTGTAATACTATATGCAAGGATGGAGCGGCGCTGGTATTGGTGCTGTGCAGTCATGGGCGCATACATCACGGCGCACAAGTGCATCGCTGACAGCGGCCTTCTACCGCAGATTTTCACAGAGCCGCACGCAATCTGACAAAGTGTCTTGGTCGCTGACGTAACCTGCTCCCTGCAACGCCTCCTGCCTCGGAGCAGGTCGCTTGCCGGTGACTGGGTGCTATAGTTCCTGTAGTTCAGCCATTTCTTTTCCTGTACACTCTTTCATCACCTGTGTTGAGGTGTGTTAAGGAATCTTTGCTGTGATTATAGGACCTCTCTCTGTCCTCTCATAGATCCCTGCTGTGATTATAGGACTTCTATTCTCTTATAGAATTCTGCTGTGATTATGGGACCTCTCTCTGTCCTCTCATAGATCCCTGCTGTGATTATAGGACTTCTATTCTCTTATAGAACCCTGCTGTGATTATAGGACTTCTCTCTGTCCTCTCATAGATCCCTGCTGTGATTATAGGACTTCTATTCTCTCATAGAACCCTGCTGTGATTATAGGACCTCTCTGTCCCCAGCTGTGATTATATGACCTCTGTCTGTCCCCAGCTGTGATTATAGGACCTCTCTGTCCCCAGCTGTGATTATAGGACCTCTCTGTCCCCAGCTGTGATTATATGACCTCTGTCTGTCCCCAGCTGTGATTATAGGACCTCTCTGTCCCCAGCTGTGATTATAGGACCTCTCTGTCCCCAGCTGTGATTATAGGACCTCTGTCCCCAGCTGTGATTATAGGACCTCTGTTCCCTGCTGTGATTATAGGACCTCTCTGTCCCCTGCTGTGATTATAGGACCTCTCTGTCCCCAGCTGTGATTATAGGACCTCTCTGTCCCCAGCTGTGATTATATGACCTCTGTCTGTCCCCAGCTGTGATTATAGGACCTCTCTGTCCCCAGCTGTGATTATAGGACCTCTCTCTGTCCCCAGCTGTGATTATAGGACCTCTCTGTCCCCAGCTGTGATTATAGGACCTCTCTCTGTCCCCAGCTGTGATTATAGGACCTCTCTGTCCCCAGCTGTGATTATAGGACCTCTCTCTGTCCCCAGCTGTGATTATAGGACCTCTCTGTCCCCAGCTGTGATTATAGGACCTCTCTCTGTCCCCAGCTGTGATTATAGGACCTCTCTGTCCCCAGCTGTGATTATAGGACCTCTCTCTGTCCCCAGCTGTGATTATAGGACCTCTCTGTCCCCAGCTGTGATTATAGGACCTCTGTCCCCAGCTGTGATTATAGGACCTCTCTGTTCCCTGCTGTGATTATAGGACCTCTCTGTCCCCTGCTGTGATTATAGGACCTCTCTGTCCCCAGCTGTGATTATAGGACCTCTCTGTCCCCAGCTGTGATTATAGGACCTCTCTGTCCCCTGCTGTGATTATAGGACCTCTCTGTCCTCTGCTGTGATTATAGGACCTCTCTGTCCCCTGCTGTGATTATAGGACCTCTCTGTCCTCTCATAGAACCCTGCTGTGATTATAGGACCCCTGTCTGTCCTCTCATAGAACCCTGCTGTGATTATAGGACCCCTGTCTGTCCTCTCATAGAACCCTGCTGTAATTATAGGACCTCTCTCTGTCCTCTCATAGAACCCTGCTGTAATTATAGGACCTCTCTCTGTCCTCTCATAGAACCCTGCTGTAATTATAGGACCTCTCTCTGTCCTCTCATAGAACCCTGCTGTAATTATAGGACCTCTCTCTGTCCTCTCATAGAACCCTGATGTGATTATAGGACCTCTCTCTCCTCTCATAGAACCCTGATGTGATTATAGGACCTGTCTGTCCTCTCATAGAACCCTGCTGTGATTATAGGACCTCTGTCTGTCCCCAGCTGTGATTATAGGACCTCTCTGTCCTCTCATAGAACCCTGCTGTGATTATAGGACCTCTGTCTGTCCCCAGCTGTGAACCTGCGTCACTGTCAGTTTGGGTTTCTAATATATTTTGTTTTATTTTCAGACCCGCAGTTTCCTCACCGAGTTTATAGACTATATAAAGGTAAGTGACCTTGTATAGTAACACGCACTTGTTTCCTATAGTTATGTCTATCACTTCCCCTGAGTATTGTCCCCGCAGCTTTCTTTCCATTCTCCACTCTACTTTTCAGCTATTGCTTTGCCGTTCCTTAGTCACAGTGATTTCTCAGGGTTGCATATGTGATGGAACCTTACTGTAGATCTACTACAGAGGACGCTGCAAACCCAGAGCCAGTGGGATACAAATTGTGTGTCTTGTGTAGGAACTGGGCACTCTTTACTCCATATGAGAGGCATAGCTGTTCTTGTATGGCTATACAGTGTGCCTGAGAGCTGGCTAATGCCGGGTCCCCTTGGTTCTCCTGCTCACTGCTCCATCCTGCCTCGTTCTCGGTGTACATGTATCCCGGCCTCTTCGTAGTGCAGACTAGTTCTCCGTCTTCACCAGCTGGGGTCAGTCCCGTCACTCTTAGCAGCGATGGGTGGCGCATGTTGTATGGAACGATCTTAGGAGATTATTATATAGAAGCACAGTTATTGGTTAAACCAGCTGTAATCTAGATCATGTGACCATCCATAGCCAGTGTACCGCTAGCTGGCAGTGTACCGGTATTGTGTGTACAGGTTACATTGAGGAACAGTATATGCTCTTACTGTAAGCAAGTTGTGTTTTATTGCCACAGATAAATCCAGAATAAATCCTTGTTGCCAAGGTGACCCAATGACACATACAAGCAACTGGATTGCCAATGGAGCAGAATCTGCAGACACCGGAGGAGCGATTATTAACAATTGGCGCTTTTACAGTGTGATAACTAGCCGCACCACTGCAGTGTTCAGAGCTGTTCCAGCTTTTTAGCGTAATTAGCTCCTTAATATATGAGGAGTGTAACCCTTATTTTCATTTTGAGTTGCGGAAAAGCCGAATATACTTTTACTGGATATGGGATGTCAAGGGCCATAGTGAAATTTGGCAATGTGCCTGTGTGAGACACTAGAACAAGGGAGCGATAATCTAGGAATGTCCTCGGACTTTACAGCATGCCATTAAAATGGGTAAATAAGCTGTTACCTAGGAGACTTCAAGCCAGTGACGTCTCAGTCTGCCTCTTTGGGCAAAGTTGGGGATGAGGTAGATTAATAATTATTCGTAAAAGTAGCTAGTTACGTACATTGGGTGCATTGTTTATCCAAGTCTCTTCATGGAGATCTCACTTGGTCAGGCTTCAGTTGGGGAAGGAGGACTTGCGTGGTCCTTTGTGGGTAGATTGACCCTATTTTCTCTGACGTCCTAGTGGATGCTGGGAACTCCGTAAGGACCATGGGGAATAGACGGGCTCCGCAGGAGACTGGGCACTCTAAAAGAAAGATTAGGTACTATCTGGTGTGCACTGGCTCCTCCCTCTATGACCCTCCTCCAGACCTCGGTTAGATTTCTGTGCCCGGCCGAGCTGGATGCACACTAGGGGCTCTCCTGAGCTCCTAGAAAGAAAGTTTATTTTAGTTTTTTTTTATTTTACAGTGAGACCTGCTGGCAACAGACTCACTGCATCGAGGGACTAAGGGGAGAAGAAGCGAACCTACCTGCTTGCAGCTAGCTTGGGCTTCTTAAGCTACTGGACACCATTAGCTCCAGAGGGATCGACCGCATGGAACTGGCCTTGGTGTTCGTTCCCGGAGCCGCGCCGCCGTCCCCCTTACAGAGCCAGAAGCAAGAAGAGGTCCGGAAAATCGGCGGCAGAAGACTTCGGTCTTCACCAAGGTAGCGCACAGCACTGCAGCTGTGCGCCATTGCTCCTCATGCACACTTCACACTCCGGTCACTGAGGGTGCAGGGCGCTGGGGGGGGCGCCCTGAGGGCAATATATGACACCTTGGCTGGCAAATCTACATCATATATAGTCCTAGAGGCTATATAGATGTAAAATTACCCCTGCCAGTATTCCAGAAAAAGCGGGAGAAAGTCAGTTGAAAAAGGGGCGGGGCTTCTCCCTCAGCACACTGGCGCCATTTTCTCTTCACAGAGCAGCTGGAAGACAGCTCCCCAGGCTCTCCCCTGTAGTTTTCAGGCTCAAAGGGTTAAAAAGAGAGGGGGGGGCACAAAATTTAGGCGCAATATTGTATATACAAGCAGCTATTGGGAAAAATTCACTCAATATAGTGTTAATCCCAAAATTATATAGCGCTCTGGTGTGTGCTGGCATACTCTCTCTCTGTCTCCCCAAAGGGCTGTGTGGGGTCCTGTCCTCAGTCAGAGCATTCCCTGTGTGTGTGTGTGCGGTGTGTCGGTACGGCTGTGTCGACACGTTTGATGAGGAGGCTTATGTGATGGCAGAGCAGATGCCGATAAATGTGATGTCGCCCCCTGTGGGGCCGGCACCAGAGTGGATGGATAGGTGGAAGGTATAAACCGACAGTGTCAACACCTTACATAAAAGGCTGGATGACGTAACAGCTGTGGGACAGCCGGCTTCTCATCCCGCGCCTGCCCAGGCGTCTCAAAGGCCATCAGGGGCTCAAAAACGCCCGCTCCCTCAGATGGCAGACACAGATGTCGACACGGAGTCTGACTGACTCCAGTGTCGACGAGGTTGAGACATATACACAATCCACTAGGAACATCCGTTACATGATCCCGGCAATAAAAAATGTGTTACACATTTCTGACATTAACCCAAGTACCACTAAAAAAGGGTTTTATGTTTGGGGAGAAAAAGCAGGCAGTGTTTTGTTCCCCCATCAAATGAGTGAATGAAGTGTGAAAAAGCGTGGGTTCCCCCGATAAGAAACTGGTAATTTCTAAAAAGTTACTGATGGCGTACCCTTTCCCGCCAGAGGATAAGTTACGCTGGGAGATATCCCCTAGGGTGGATAAGGCGCTCACACGTTTGTCAAAAAAGGTGGCACTGCCGTCTTAGGATACGGCCACTTTGAAGGTACCTGCTGATAAAAAGCAAGAGGCTATCCTGAAGTCTGTATTTACACACTCGGGTACTAGACTGAGACCTGCAGATAGTGCTGCTGCAGCGTGGTCTGTAACCCTGTCAAACAGGGATACTATTTTGCGAACATAAGACGTCGTCTTATATATGAGGGATGCACAGAGGGATATTTTGCCGGCTGGCATCCAGAATTAATGCAATGTCCATTCTGTCAGGAGGGTATTAGAGACCCGACACTGGACAGGTGATGCTGACTTTAAAAGGCACATAGAGCCTTATAAGGGTGAGGAATTGTTTGGGGATGGTCTCTGGGACCTCGTATCCACAGCAACAGCTGGGAAGAAAATTTTTTACCTCAGGTTTCCTCACAGCCTAAGAAAGCACTGTATTATCAGGTACAGTCCTTTCGGCTTCAGAAAAGCAAGCGTGTCAAAGGCGCTTCCTTTCTGCACAGAGACGAGAGAAGAGGGAAAAAGCTGCACCAGTCAGCCAGTTCCCAGAATCAAAATTCTTCCCCCGCTTCCTCTGAGTCCACCGCATGACGCGGGGGCTCCACAGGCGTAGCCAGGTACGGTGGGGGGCCGCCTCAAAAATTTCAGCGATCAGTGTGCTCGCTCACAGGTGGATCCCTGGATCCTTCAAGTAGTATCTCAGGGGTACAAGCTGGAATTCGAGGCGTCTCCCCCCCCCCCCCCCCCCCCCCCCCGCCGTTTCCTCAAATCTGCCTTGCCGACAACTCCCTCAGGCAGGGAGGCTGTGCTAGAGGCAATTCACAAGCTGTATTCCCAGCAGGTGATAGTCAAGGTGCCCCTACTTCAACAAGGACGGGGTTACTATTCCACACTGTTTGTGGTACCGAAACCGGACGGTTCGGTGAGACCCATTTTAAATTTGAAATCCTTGAACACATACATAAAAAAATTCAAGTTCAAGATGGAATCGCTCAGGGCGGTTATTGCAAGCCTGGAGGAGGGGGATTACATGGTATCCCTGGACATCAAGGATGCTTACCTACATGTCCCCATTTACCATCCTCACCAGGAGTACCTCAGATTTGTGGTACAGGATTGCCATTACCAATTCCAAACACTGCCGTTTGGACTGTCCACGGCACCGAGGGTCTTTACCAAGGTAATGGCAGAAATGATGATACTCCTTCGAAAAAAGGGAGTTTTAATTATCCCGTACTTGGACGATCTCCTTAAAGGCGAGGTCCAAGGAGCAGTTGTTGGTCGGAGTAGCACTTTCTCGGGAAGTGCTACAACAGCACGGATGGATTCTATACATTCCAAAGTCACAGCTGGTTCCTACCACACGCCTACTGTTCCTGGGGATGGTTCTGGACACAGAACAGAAAAAAGTGTTTCTCCCGCAGGAGAAAGCCAAGGAGCTGTCATCTCTAGTCAGAGACCTCCTGAAACCAAAACAGGTATCGGTGCATCACTGCACACGAGTCCTGGGAAAAATGGTAGCTTCTTACGAAGCAAAATTCCATTCGGCAGGTTCCATGCAAGAACCTTTCAGTGGGACCTCTTGGACAAGTGGTCGGGATCGCATCTTCAGATGCATCGGCTGATACCCTGGTCCTTGGAGACAGGGTTATCTCTACTGTGGTGGCTGCAGAGTGCTCATCTTCAAGAGGGCCGCAGATTCGGCATACAGGACTGGGTCCTGGTAACCACGGATGCCAGCCTTCGAGGCTGGGGGGCAGTCACACAGGGAACTAATTTCCAAGGACTTTGGTCAAGTCAGGAGTCGTCCCTACACATAAATATTTTGGAACTGAGGGCCATTTACAATGCCCTAAGTCTGGCAAGGCCTCTGCTTCAAAACCAGCCGGTACTGATCCAATCAGACAACATCACGGCAGTCGCCCATGTAAACCGACAGGGCGGCACAAGAAGCAAGATGGCGATGGCAGAAGCCACAAGGATTCTCCGATGGGCGGAAAATCACGTCTTAGCACTGTCAGCAGTGTTCATTCCGGGAGTGGACAACTGGGAAGCAGACTTCCTCAGCAGACACGACCTACACCCGGGAGAGTGGGGACTTCATCCAGAAGTCTTCCAACTGTTGGTAAACCGTTGGGAAAGGCCACAGGTGGACATGATGGCGTCCCGCTTAAACAAAAAACTAGATATTGCGCCAGGTCAAGGGACCCTCAGGCAATAGCTGTGGACGCTCTAGTGACACCGTGGGTGTACCAGTCGGTTTATGTATTCCCTCCTCTGCCTCTCATACCAAAGGTACTGAGAATAATAAGAAAACGAGGAGTAAGAACGATACTCGTGGTTCCGGATGGGCCAAGAAGAGCTTGGTACCCAGAACTTCAAGAAATGATATCAGAGGACCCATGGCCTCTACCGCTCAGACAGGATCTGCTACAGCAGGGGCCCTGTCTGTTCCAAGACTTACCGTGGCTGCGTTTGACGGCATGGCGGTTGAATTCCGGATCCTAAAGGAAAAGGGCATTCCGGAAGAAGTCATTCCTACGCTGATAAAAGCCAGGAAAGAAGTAACCGCAAACCATTATCACCGTATTTGGCGAAAATATGTTGCATGGTGTGAGGCCAGGAAGGCCCCAACAGAGGAATTTCAGCTGGGTCGTTTTCTGCACTTCCTACAGTCAGGGGTGACTATGGGCCTAAAATTGGGTTCCATTAAGGTCCAGATTTCGGCTCTGTCGATTTTCTTCCAGAAAGAACTGGCTTCACTGCCTGGAGTTCAGACATTTGTAAAGGGAGTGCTACATATTCAGCCCCCTTTTGTGCCTCCTGTGGCACCTTGGGATCTCAACGTGGTGTTGAGTTTCTTAAAATCACATTGGTTTGAGCCACTTAAAACTGTGGATTTGAAATATCTCACGTGGAAAGTGGTCATGTTATTGGCCTTGGCTTCGGCCAGGCGTGTGTCAGAATTGGCGGCTTTGTCATGTTAAAGCCCTTATCTGATTTTCCATATGGATAGGGCAGAATTGAGGACTCGTCCCCAGTTTCTCCCTAAGGTGGTATCAGCTTTTCACTTGAACCAACCTATTGTAGTGCCTGCGGCTACTAGGGACTTGGAAGATTCCAAGTTACTGGACGTAGTCAGGGCCTTAAAAATTTATATTTCCAGGACGGCTGGAGTCAGGAAAACTGACTCGCTTTTTATCCTGTAGGCACCCAACAAAATAGGTGCTCCTGCTTCTAAGCAGACTATTGCTCGCTGAATTTGTAGCACAATTCAGCTGGAGCATTCTGCGGCTGGATTGCCGCATCCTAAATCAGTAAAAGCCCATTCCACGAGGAAAGTGGACTCATCTTGGGCGGCTGCCCGAGGGGTCTCGGCTTTACAATTTTGCCGAGCTGCAACTTGGTCAGGGGCAAACACGTTTGCTAAATTCTACAAAATTGATACCCTGGCTGAGGAGGACCTGGAGTTCTCTCATTCGGTGCTGCAGAGTCATCCGCACTCTCCCGCCCGTTTGGGAGCTTTGGTATAATCCCCATGGTCCTTACGGAGTTCCCAGCATCCACTAGGACGTCAGAGAAAATAAGGTTTTACTCACCGGTAAATCTATTTCTCGTAGTCCGTAGTGGATGCTGGGCGCCCATCCCAAATGCGGATTGTCTGCAATACTTGTATGTAGTTATTGCCTAACTAAGGGTTATTGTTGAGCCATCTGTTGAGAGGCTCAGTTATATTTCATACTGTTAACTGGGTATAGTATCACAAGTTGTACGGTGTGATTGGTGTGGCTGGTATGAGTCTTACCCGAGATTCAAAATCCTTCCTTATTGTGTCAGCTCTCCCGGGCACAGTATCCTAACTGAGGTCTGGAGGAGGGTCATAGTGGGAGGAGCCAGTGCACACCAGATAGTACCCAATCTTTCTTTTAGAGTGCCCAGTCTCCTGCGGAGCCAGTCTATTCCCCATGGTCCTTACGGAGTTCCCAGCATCCACTACGGACTACGAGAAATAGATTTACCGGTGAGTAAATTCTTATTATTATTATCATTATATTTACAAGGCGTCACAAGTGTTTTGCAGCGCCATACAAAGGACAGTACAGGGAGACAAAACTTAGCATTACAGTAAATAAGCATGGGAAGCAGTGACCAGGGCGGTGGAGAGGCGATGGTCATTGGTCGACCGTAGGGGGTGGGAGGGAGTGTGAAGGGAGAGGAGGTTGGAGATGTAGGGAGCAGTGGAATTAGAGATGGCCTTGTGGGTGAGGAGTGTGAAGAGGATTCTGTAGGGGAATGGGAGCCAGTGTAGATTTTGGTGAAGGGGAGTGGCAGATGTGGTGCGGCGGGAGAGGAAGATAAGCCTAGCTGCAGAGTTCAGGACAGATTGGAGGGGACCAAGGTGGGGGAGCGAGTGAGGCCAGTGAGGAGAACATTGCAGTAGTTGAGTCGTGAGATGACCAGTGAGTGGATAATAAGTTTAGTTGCACTCTGGGAGAGAAATGGCCAGATGGGAGCAATGTTGCGTAGCTGGAACCAACAGGATTGCGCCAGAGCCTGGATGTGGGGTGCAAAGGAGAGGGAGGAGTCAAGAGTGCCGCCCAGGCAGCGGAGCTGGGGAACGGGGAAGATGATGGTGTTGTCCCTAACACTCATTGGCCTTGTCGTGCCTCTCTGTCTGCTGGCATTACCGTCTGTCCTCCCGCTTACTGTTTGTACAGATGGGTATGGTCCCACCTCAGAAGATGGAGAGATCTGTTGGCAGGTCCCAGCCCTGAGAACTGAATTCCATGGACTGTTCCAGTACACAACCTGCAGTCCATGGAGGTCAGTTCTACAGCTTGGCTGCCACTTACGACGCCACTATATTGCCCTGGCTCTCCGGGCTGGGTTTCCTTCACTACATCCCACAGCGTTTGGTAGACCGCCAAGTACCTGTGTCAGGGGCATTTAAAGAGAGACTGATGTGTACTGAAGTTCTGGATGTATTGGGTGATCAGACGGCGTTAGAGGTAAGTTACACAGGGAGCACTGCGACGAATCCTCAGTCTCCTTTCTCTGCAAGTATAGAAACTTCATCGGAGCACTTAGGGGTCTATTTACTAAGCCTTGGACGCAGATAAAGTACCAGCTAATCAGCTCCTAACTGCCATGCCACGGGCTGAGTTTGAAATATGACAGGAGCTGATGGCTGGGACTTTATCTCCCACGGATTCATCTCCGTCCAAGGCTTTAGTAAATAGACCCCCTCAGTCACAAACACCTGTCGCACATCAATTCTGTTTATGTATAAATGCATGTAGGTGTATGTACATATGTGTCCTCGTGTAACTAGTCTCAATACGCCATGTGATGCGAGCGGCCAGATCCCATACGACTCTACTAGCTCCGGTGGTCTTTGTCTTTATATCCTAAATTGGGTCTTTGTCACAATACAATGCGACTAAATTTATATGTGACACCTGTATCTGTGTGTGGCTGAGTCTGTATATGGAGCACAACATAACTGCGTGGAAAAAAAGCTACAGTCGCTGCACTGTAACACTTCGTATACAGATGCAGAGACTCAGTCGCACACAGATCTACAATTGCCGCATATCAAATTTATCAGCCCAGGTGCGTCTTAGGCATGTCAAATTGCGACCAAGCCGCATTTTGGGGTAGAAAGTTGCAGACGATGCCTGGCGCTAGCAGAGGTGCACCTCACCTGCCATACGGAGAGGGGCTGTTTTGGCGTGACTGCAGCAACACATCTGTATGAAGTAATAGGGAGCATCTGTTTATAAATAACAATGTTGCTAGGTGCATGCTGCCATATGTGTGAGTGGAATTCCTTCCTTTGTCCTTTTATTTCTACACTGCCCAATATGGCCCAGTTTTTGACACCGCCATGGTTCCTCCTGTCTGCAAACACTGAGTTTTAAAGCGGATACAAAATGTGTCTGACTGGATAGATATCCACAGAAATTCACTAGTTCATCCTGGAGACAGAAGACGCTTGTTTAAAGTAGAGATGAGCTGGTTCGGATTTACTCGGGTATCGCGTGACATCCGTGATCCAATAAGATGCCGTTTCGAGCCCGGAGTAAATCCGAGTAAAACCGAACCCGCACATCTCTAGTTTAAAGCACTAATGTGAATAATGTGTACTGTAAGTGGATGTACACTGTATGTCATGCAAATCTATGCCTCTTACATGGAGTTTTATAGTGGCTTCTGCTCCTTGGCACCCGCCAGAATGCCCCGTGTCGGCTGTTCTTGCTTATCAGCCCGTGTAGCCTCCAGTCATCATTTAGTCTTTGGTAGACTTCAATATATTGATCATAAGCAGCCGCATGTGCTTTAGGAAGACGTCCTAGCATTCAGACTGGAGAGGTTATACCCGGTCTTGTTGGTTGATGATATAATATATTCCTGACATGCAGGGAGGCCCCTGATTTTTGGTTGGATTTCTATAGGTCACCGCCTCCTGCTGTTCACATCACCGATTTGGTAGCTTCTGTGATTTGGGGCTGCTGCCACTTTATCACGCATTTATTTTATGCAAATGGTGGGAGAACAGTGTTTTATGTGTGCAGTGACATAATGAGAGTGCTATAGATAGATAGATAGATAGATAGATAGATATAGGTGTGTGTGTGTGTATATATGTATGTTTGAATATATATATATATATATATATATATATATATATATATATATATATATATATTGTGTGTAAACACACACGCACACGACAGAGAAAGAGGGGGGCGTCTCATTCGGCACAGAACTTGTGTAAGGTATAGGAAATGAAAACAGTAAATAGAGTAACACACAGGGGTGGGTAACAATAGGGGACTGCCTCCCTGAGTTTATGGGCACAGAACAGTATTGGGACATTGATGCAAGAAAGCAAAAACAGAGAGAAACTATTGGGGGAGACTTGTGATATTTTATTTTTTAAAGCTTTATCACGGGCAGGGAAGCACTAGAAATTGTAAATACTCTTCTGCAGGCAAAGAATCACTGTGAGCTGCATAAAGCAATGCATGCTGTTACAGGGCCTTGGAAATCATATGCTTAATAACTGAGGGCTGGAGCAAAAATACAGTAAGCTCGTATTCCCTCGGGGTGAGAGATTCATAAGATAGACATGCAGTATATGCAATGGAATCAATCCTGAAATGTCGCCTTCTTGTGGGAGACAGCGCCACCTGCTGACACTTTGTCATATTGTTGTGAGATTTATGCCAGCGTTGCCATCAGCACATTGTCATAAGCCAGTTAAAAAAATAAAAATAAAAAGTTGCGTTCTATATGTGAATGTATCATTGTCTAACAGGCTTATGTAGGAACAGTAAACATTCTATGTACCCCACCCATCTCAGATTTTTCCGAATTACTTTTGACATCCTCTCTCAAATAAAATACTTTCATAAAAATCTGAGATGGGTAGTGGACACACCTGGTTGAACTGATTTGGAATGACCCTACAGTAGCAGGAAGTGCTGGTCTTTATAGTGCCACATTGGAGGTTTTAGGGGTACCACCTAGTACGTAACCCTCTCCATTTAAGTATATTTTTTTAAATGTGTGTAACTAAGCTTCTGCAATTTACGCACAACAGCAACCTTAAGGCTTATGGCAGTGTGCAGCTGGTAACATTGTTGTTTTTCTTGATTAGATAGCCCCCACCCTTCCACGCACTCTTCTCGGCATATAAATTGATTTGAGCTACTTCCAGTCTGTGTATAACTTATTGGATATGTTAAATCTCCCTTCAGACAAAGGCACTGCAGGTTTTGCTGATTTTGCTGGACTGTCCCTGCCGGCTGCGTGTTAGGCGCGGTCCTTCCTTCCACAGACTGCAGCGGAAGTAATGAAGTGTTAAAGTTGGCTCTTGTAATAATCTCATTACACAGCGCACAACAGGTAACAGGGTCTGGTTTACTCTCTTCTAGATGTCGAAAGTGGTTGTTCTAGAAGACTTGGGGGCCCAATTTGGTCTGAGAGCCCAGGTAAGTGATATCTGGGGGTAAGTGATCTCCCCCCACAGTGTCTTGGAATATATTGCGGCTCCGCCGATGGATTTTGTCTGTCTTGCCATTTTAGTACATATTGTAGGTAAGGAATATGCATGTGCTGATGTCTCCTCTTACTCTCACTGTTGTCTCGTGAACAGGACGCCATCAGCAGAATACAGGATTTGCTGGCGGACGGATCTATTACAGGTAAGTGGGCATACATCCAAGGACTCATGAGGGGGGTGTGTAAAACAGTTGGGGGTCTATTTACTAAGCCTTGGGCGGAGATAAAGTACCAGCCAATCAGCTCCTGTCATTGTTCAAACCCAGCCTGTGGCATGTCAGTTAGGAGCTGATTGCCTGGTACTTTACCTCCATCCACTTTATCTCCATCCAAGGCTTTAGTAAATAGACCCCTTAGACTCATTGAGCATGATGCAGAGGAGAATACAGTTTTTGCTTTAGTTGCTCCAGCATTTAGTATAAACGCTCGTGCCCAGCCCTGTATATAGCTCTGTAGTGTAACCTCCCCCTATACACACGTAGTGTCAATACACATCAGCAGCATCCGGACACGTACACCAGCCCTGTATATGGGTGGTCTTCAGTATGCCGGCTGTCGGGATCCCGGCGCACAGTATACCGGCGCCGGAATCCCGACAGCCGGCATACCGACACTTATTCTCCCTCGTGGGGGTCCACGACCCCCCTGGAGGGAGAATAAAATAGCGTGGCGAGCCCGCAAGGGGCTCATTTGCGCTCGCCACACTGTCGGTAAGCCGGCGGTCGGGCTCCCAGCACCGGTATGCTGGTCGCCGGGAGCCCGACCGCCGGCATACCATACCACACCCCTGTATATAGCTCTGTAGTGTATTCTCCCCCTATACACACGTAGTGTCATACACATCAACAGCATCCGGACATGTACACCAGCCCTGTATATAGCCCTGTAGTGTAACCTCCCCCTATATACACGTAGTGTCATACACATCAGCAGCATCCGGACACATACACCAGCCCTGTATATAGCTCTGCAGTGTAACCTCCCCCTATAAACACGTAGTGTCATACACATCAGCAGCATCCGGCCACGTACACCAGCCCTGTATATAGCCCTGTATATAGCTCTGCAGTGTAACCTCCCCCTATACACCCGTAGTGTCATACACATCAGCAGCATCCGGCCACGTGCACCAGCCCTGTATATAGCTCTGTAGTGTTGTAACCTCCCCCTATACACACGTAGTGTCATACACATCAGCAGCATCCGGCCACGTGCACCAGCCCTGTATATAGCTCTGCAGTGTAATCTCCCCCTATATACACGTAGTGTCATACACCTCAGCAGCATCCAGCCACGTACACCAGCCCTGTATATAGCCCTGTATATAGCTCTGCAGTGTAACCTCCCCCTATACACACGTAGTGTCATACACCTCAGCAGCATCCGGCCACGTACACCAGCCCTGTATATAGCTCTGTATATAGCTCTGCAGTGTATTCTCTCCCTATACACACGTAGTGTCATACACATCAGCAGCATCTGGCCACGTGCACCTGCCCTGTATATAGCCCTGTATATAGCTCTGTAGTGTAACCTCCCCCTATACACACGTAGTGTCATACACATCCGCAGCATCCGGCCACGTGCACCAGCCCTGTATATAGCTCTGCAGTGTAATCTCCCCCTATATACACGTAGTGTCATACACCTCAGCAGCATCCAGCCACGTACACCAGCCCTGTATATAGCCCTGTATATAGCTCTGCAGTGTAACCTCCCCCTATACACACGTAGTGTCATACACCTCAGCAGCATTCGGCCACGTACACCAGCCCTGTATATAGCTCTGTAGTGCAACCTCCCCCTATACACACGTAGTGTCATACACCTCAGCAGCATCCAGCCACGTGCACCTGCCCTGTATATAGCTCTGTAGTGTAACCTCCCCCTGTACACACGTAGTGTCATATACAGGGCTGGATGCTGCCGATGTGTATGACACCATGTGTGTGTGTATAGGGGGAGATTACACTACAGTGTTATATACAGGGCTGGATGCTGCCGATGTGTATGACACCATGTGTGTGTGTATAGGGGGAGATTACACTACAGTATTATACACATTGGCAGCATCCAGCCCTGTATATAGCCCTGTATATAACACTGTAGTGTAATCTCCCCCTATACACACACATGGTGTCATACACATCAGCAGCATCCGGACACGTACACCAGCCCTGTATATAGCCCTGTATATAGCTCTGCAGTGTAACCTCCCCCTATACACACGTAGTGTCATACACATCAGCAGCATCCGGCCACGTGCACCAGCCCTGTATATAGCTCTGCAGTGTAATCTCCCCCTATATACACGTAGTGTCATACACCTCAGCAGCATCCAGCCACGTACACCAGCCCTGTATATAGCCCTGTATATAGCTCTGCAGTGTAACCTCCCCCTATACACACGTAGTGTCATACACCTCAGCAGCATTCGGCCACGTACACCAGCCCTGTATATAGCTCTGTAGTGCAACCTCCCCCTATACACACACGTAGTGTCATACACCTCAGCAGCATCCAGCCACGTGCACCTGCCCTGTATATAGCTCTGTAGTGTAACCTCCCCCTGTACACACGTAGTGTCATATACAGGGCTGGATGCTGCCGATGTGTATGACACCATGTGTGTGTGTATAGGGGGAGATTACACTACAGTGTTATATACAGGGCTATATACAGGGCTGGATGCTGCCAATGTGTATAACACTGTAGTGTAATCTCCCCCTATACACACACATGGTGTCATACACATCAGCAGCATCCGGACACGTACACCAGCCCTGTATATAGCCCTGTATATAGCTCTGCAGTGTAACCTCCCCCTATACACACGTAGTGTCATACACCTCAGCAGCATTCGGCCACGTACACCAGCCCTGTATATAGCTCTGTAGTGTAACCTCCCCCTATACACACGTAGTGTGACAATACTAAATTCCTTTGTCGTATAAACAACCCTTTATGAAGTCTAAGAACACTACGCTGTTTGCTTAAGAGGTACTGTAAGGGTACGCTATTTGCGTAACGATCGCTCTGCCGTAGGCGAGACGCTCAAGCGTCACGTTCGCTCACGGCCCAGTGATCACAGGACACGTTATTGGTTATGACTAGAGTAATGATTCGCTATGGCGTAGCATACGCTCGAGACCACGAGGAGGTCACCAGCGGCGCAGACGCTCACAACGCTATACCTTAATGTTTAAACCTTATACCAATGAAATACACAGAATAACTTAATGTGAATACAGGGTGTAAGTGCAACCTTGTGTAACCTGACTAACTACAAAGCTGCTTGAGCGTCACCGACGCTCAAGTGAACACTTAACACTATAGGAAATACACAGATACTGGTTTAGGGTCCGAAGCCTATTAACTGTATTATATCTAATATACTTGTAAAAGGGGATAACAGTACAAATGATACACTACAATATAACAGAGACTTCCTAACCAAAATACAATACTATCTAATACAATTCAATACTAGTCTAGGGGAGATGTGAGAGAAACGAGAAAGAGAGAGAGAAAGAGAGAGAGAAAGAGAGAGAGAGAGAGAGAGAGAGAGACGGAGAGAGAGATTGGCTCACAGTAAGACAATGATTACGGAGAGAAAACTTACGCACAAGGGGAAACGATCGCATGCGCCTGGACATCCAGCACCCGATTTTCAGCAATGAGAACCGTTGAAGAGTGAGAGCTGGATGTGGTCGGCCTGCCTATTTATGCCCCACACACAATGCAATCCAATGGTCCCTACAATCCCATTGTCCATTGGACGTCGGAATTCGGCCCTGTATCATAACAAAAGGTCATAGGGTGATTCATACAGGTGGGCTGTGACGATTTCAAACAGCTCAGGTGGGCGGGAAACTAGGTTTCCCGCCGCATACCTGAGTATGAGTAAATACTAGAAATGGACATAAACTTCTTATGTCCATAACTATTCGCACGAGCGATTAATACGCTCCAAACCAACACCGGAATATTGCTAATTAAATACTCTTCCGATGGGTACCAAACACTGCTGTATGATTCCTATCAGACCCTTCGTACAATACAAAGAGGGATTCCTCAGCTCAGGGACATTCTATATTAACCAAACTTTCAGAATCTATCAAAGGGATCATGATCTATAAACTACATTAATTGTGACAATATGTAACGAATGAGTCGCACGCTACGACTACATAAACTCTACCGTAAATACGCATACCGCGCCTGCGAGTGCACGCTATTGCGGGTATGCGCCTTCACGGGAGAGCGTACGCACGCGCAGCGCGGACCAGTGTGCGGTGCAAATATGGCAACGTGCATAGAGATATTTTTCTGACTTTGACAGTCCACCCTTTGGCAGTCAATAATAACTGCCACCTTCTAAAACATTTCAAAAGGAGAAAAATATATGTCAGGGGTTAATTCATTTCCATGGTTGGGTAGGGGAGAAGAGTGGAGTAGGTGTGAAGAGGGTATGACCTAGTGAGAAAGCAGAAGCATGTGTGTATGAGTCCATGTTTGGAGGGTCATGTATCATCGTGCCGTACGTGTGGTAAATCAAGCTTCGAGGTATTGCGAAGTATACATTTGAATTCCTTCTTATCCTGTGGTACAGGTCTGTGGATGGGCTGTCAAACTCTACCGAGCTCATTTCGGCTGTGGTTGTAACAAAATGGGGATGCACATTTTAGTTGATGATACATGAATGGGGGAGGTATGTGGTTGCTGCTATCTGTGCCTGTATTCCCTATCGTCTATGTGTGTCGTTACCTGGGGGTTGTAGAGATGAAGATAAAGAACACTTACGAAAAATGCAATGATATTCTATGTCAGGGAAATGTACATCTGTTGTTGAAGTTGTGTTCGGTATCTGTTGAGAGTCGTCTTCTTTGCGCTGTATTGCTCCTTGGGCGTGAGCAAATAGCTTTGTCTGAGCCATCAGATTTACAAAAAATGTTGGGCTAGCGTGAGTTTAAAAATACTAGGGAAACTGGGGATCCATGGCAAAGTTCATCAAGTGTCCATATCATAGGTTGTCAAAACTTCATCTTTGGTGCTTGTCTGTTGTCTGTATAGCGTCTCGTCAACTTCCTCGTCCAAGGGGGTCTTTGTATCTTGGAGAAAAGCAGAAAAACAGGTGAAAGAAACGGACCGTATAATCGCATTTTCATCACATTCTGGTTTCTATCATTGGGTCATAAATCAAATCCAGGTTAATTACAGTTTCCTCGCTCCTCAAGCTCATCACTTTTGTACTTTGTTTGCACCTCATTAAAGCCTGCCCGCATCTAAATATCAATCCAATCGATATAATGACACCCAAGATACATAGTAGAAACTTTCCAACATCCATTATGACTCCTTGAGCCCAGTCTCCTAAACCGGAGAACCAATTTCGCGGGTTCAACCATGACACCCAACCAGTCAGCTCATTACCTACAGCAGCAAGGGTGAGATTGTGTTTTCGACGAAATTCCCACTTCAATTGGAGAATATCGTCTATCTTTTGGTCTATGACCTCTACCGGATCCTCGGTGCTATTTGTGATATACGTGCAACACTTTATGCCGTACTGTGTTGCCAGTGTAACACAATATCCGCCTGTTACTGCTGTAAGATAATTAAGAACCATCCTATGCTGAACTAGTTCTGTTTTGTAAGCTTGAAGTTCTCTTCCAGTGTATCTAAACGTGTCATCATACATTTCAGTGATATTATCTAACAAATTGGCGAGTGCGGAAATGTATCTATAATTCATCACTCCTCGAGCGGTGCGAGTGAAATCTAACGCTACCAGAACCTGAATCCCGGTGGATTCATGGATAAGATCAGAGGCCGGATGCTCTAACCTTTCTGACAGTTGTCTTTTAACTCGGTGCTCGTAATGAGTGTGAGTATAAGGAGCTTGGGCACCACGGTGTATGTCCTTCATTTTGTCATGTGTAACAGTCATCACTTCAGGCAATACTTTTCCAATATAACACAATCCTTCAGAGTTTGGGGCAAGCCACTTGTACGCCTTTCTCCCGCATATGAAATATGCATCATCGGGGAGAACATAAGGGACGGAGAAGGACATGATCATGTTACAAACCTTCCAGGTGAAATCTCCTGACCCTAATTCTTCCATCTGCTTAATGCACGTATCAGTTTGTACGATATGTGCACAGTATCCTGGTGATACCTCTCCAACTCTAGTAATCCTATTTCCTAAGGTATATCGATACCGGAAAGATTTTCCTCTACTGGCTATGTGGCGTACAAGCTCTGTATCTGTAGGCATTCTATCTGCTCTATGCGAAAAGGTCATGGTAAGGTTGCTCCATGACACTTCCCAATTTCCCGGCTTACGGGGATTGGAGATATTAAAACATAAGAGGGACCTATCCACATGATATTGGTGGAACTTCAAACTAGGAGGGCTGGAGATATTAAACCTCCTGTCCACCGGTCTCCCACCCTTTTGGCTCAAGTACCTCCCCTACCGTTAAAGGAAATGGTACTAGCCCTGATTTGCTATGCCCTTGAGGTACTTGAGAGCATACCCAACAATCTGTTTGGTTTAATACGTTACCCACTAAGGAGTGATAGTCACTCAATGGATGCCGGTCCATATGGATATTAAAACTGGATTGGCATTTCTTTATGCATCCATCTTCAACCATTGTCACAGAGCCTACAGATACAGTTTTTTTTCTTTTTGAACTAACAATCCTTCAAAGAAAATGTTTATAGATAACATGGTTGTTAGATCGTGCCCGGTACTCGCCTTTGCTTGGTGATTGGGTTGCTATTGGAAATTTACACCTCCGTCTCAGTCATCAGGACCTTTCTGGATCCTTTCTCGACCTCACTGGTACTCTCACCGAAACAGACTGCTCTGGTCAACATCATGGTTAACGGGAAAATCCATATCACAGTCTCTTGGGGCAAGTCCATCTTACAGGAGGAGAAAAGAAGAAATTTGTAATGGGGGTATAAGAAAACAGTTTGAGGGGGAGAGAACTTGTTACGATAATAAGTTCTCTCGTCTTGTTGTTCTTCTTGTTCTGCTGTCCTCTCAAAGGTGCTGTCTCTCAGTCTTCCAAACGAACATTCTGGTGATGCAATGTTCCTTCCCAACCGACGATCTTTCTGTAAGGAGCAAAAATCTGGCATTACCATTGGTCCAACTGAGGGGTGACATACCATCTTTAAACCATGGAAACATGAGTGGGAAGAGAGAGACAACAAAAAAAAAAACTAAAGAGATAGAGAACAATTCATGTGCATATATACATTACATAACTCGACAATAACCACAAATAAGAAAAGAGAAACAAAGCATTTTTAAACATTGTCAACATTAAGAAAACATTGTTAGCATTAGAAAAACATTGTCAGACTTATTAGGCTGTCATATCTATGTGTCTACTGGTCTCCTTGAGCAGTCCCTCCCCACCAGCACCTGCATTACTCCACTGTCTGTATCTGGCCAGAAATACATTGTGGCGGAGGTCATGCTGGGGTTTGGTAGACTTCTGCAAGGACCAAGTGGATATGCAATGTGTGAATTCTTACCACTACTCGTCAGAGATGGGGATAGAGAGAGAGAGAGAGAAAAAAAACATTTTTTTTTTTCAAATACATTTACAACTTTTCACCTGGTCATTCCTGTGTCTTCAGTGAATGACCTCCCACTTTATTAACCGTTACCTCAGGCTTACCATCAGTTCTAATAATCACCTTTCCTGCCTATGTGATCCCTGATTATAATGGTGTGTGTTGTAATTTTGCTCATTTCTTGGTCTAGGGGGTCTAACTTTATGTGGGTTATTACAGTTGTTGGCATAATGCCCTTCTCTTCTACAATGATAACAAATCCTGGGCTTCCTCCACGTGTCAATGACCTGAGGTTTTGGTTGATTTGATGCCTCCTCAAACACTCGGATGCTCATCATCATCAATCGTTTCCCCTGTACTTCCCTGATTCCTTGGATTTTATGATTATGGTGTCGTCTTTCTCTTGATCTACAATCTCTTGCAAAATGTCCCTTTTTATGACAATTGTAACAGACTTCCATATCTGGATTTTTCGCAGGGGTGTGGGGCTTTTGTTGGGGTGGTCTGGTGGTTTGGGCCTGTATATTTGCTGCCATTAACTTATCTCTTTGTGACTCTCTGTATCTGGTGATATTCTGATCATGATTGATGACGGCCTCTCTTAGTGCGGTCACCGAGATATCTCTCCAGTTTGGGTTGGTGGTCTGTACCCTTGTTTTTAATTCATCTTTTAAACCATTCATTAATACCTTAACCGCTATTCCTTTATGTTGTGCATTTGTCTTGATGTCTGCGATCCCAGTGTTTCTAGCCATTATTTGCAGTGCTCGATTGAAATAATTAGAAACATTTTCCCTTTCGTTTTGTCTTATGGAGAAAATGTCATTCCACTTGACAGCAGCTGGGAAATATATTCCTAACTGTCGGTTAATCTGCCTAATACATTCCTGATTGTGTTCCTCCATACAAGGTACCTCCGTGTTTAATTTACAATCAGCAATGAATTTTTCAGGGTCAACCCTGGAGGGCAAACATGCCCTCAGCACTGTCCGCCACTCTTTGTTGGTGGGTTCTGTGGCGTTTCCTAGTTCTTTAATAAACCTTTGACATTTGGCTAGATTTTTCCTAGGATCAGGAAATTCAGACATAATTGATCTCAATTCGGTCCGGGACCAGAGACAGCGCATTGCACTGTCCTTGACGGGAATGATTCCCTGATCGTCAGTCTTCCCATTGGGGACTGAGATCACCCTGGCCAGATCGAGCTCAGTTACATCATCTGGTGTTGGTCTTACATTTTGGGGTACATCTGTTTGTGCGTGATATGAAACATTGTACGTACCTGTGGACACGACCTCACCTGACCCTCCGTTAGGGGGTTCGATTATTGCCTTTACCAATTTGGTCGCGTCCACCTGGATGGCTTTTGTGATGGTTGCTGGAAGAGGTGCTGACATCGTTCTGGGTTCACTTTCTTGTTTGTATTCCTTAGGGAAGTTTGACATGGGGTGCAACTTGCACAGGTTAATAGTTATACATTCAACAGTATTACAATAATCATTGTTACAGTTATTACACTTATTCTTATAATCTATACTACAGTTGCTAAGAGCGTTTTTATTGTTCAACCTTGTGCTTTTCTCTCCGCAATCAACTCCTCCCCCGATGCCATTATCTCTCCTCTCAGAAAAGTCAATTGAATCTCTTTGTAATTCACCTTCCTGTTGCCCTAACTGCAAATAATCATAATGTTTACTTCGTCCCTTTGTTGGTTCAATGAGACATATCCTCCTCCTTAAATTTTGTAACACTTCTGGACTGGAGCTACCTATTCTTGGGAATTTCTCCCTGTCTTGTACAGTCATTCTCTCCCATTCATCACATAAAACTTCAGCGTGATTTCCATATTTCTCACACATCACATATCGTGCCGACCCGACTGGCCGGTTCCCTAAATCAACCCGAACCGAGGTTGATCGCCCCCTACCTGAACAAATGGCCCCCATAATCTGCAGGTGTTGCTTATTCCTCCTTGGATCTTTATCTCAAGGTTTTCAGCGAACCCTTACAAACAAACCAAGATGTCCTGGGCAGGCCGGCGGTGGTGGTTTATCAAGTACCCCACTTACTTCTCGCCCACGTTGGCCAGTACTGCAATCACTGTAACCAGAGCTGCGGTACCCAACCCAGGGCCCCTGTGAACCTTTATTTTACTGGAACATATGAGGGTTACCCGAAGGACACTTACTCTTTCCAGTAAAGTTGGGGTTGTTAGATAGTTCCTGAGTGACCAGCGAACTTCCCTTTAAAAATAAAAAATTACACAAATCACGTCAGAATGTACAAATAGCGTTTGTGACCACTTTACTCTAATGGTATTAGGTCAGATTACTAACTACTGCACACAATTACGTGCGGTCCAATCGTTCAGTACATAAGCACTACCTGTTATGTACTGAGAGATTAATGGAATCGATGTTTCCGGCCGCGATTCCTTCAGCAAGAGCTTATGGCCTATATGGGTTCTGCACCAACACCCCAGGCGTTGTGCCTCTTGTACCTTTATAGCGGACCTTTTAGTACCTTGTGACCTCCTGGTCTTGTTCCTTATGACCTCCTGGTCTTGTTACCTTATGACCTCCTGGTCTTGTTACCTTATGACCTCCTGGTCTTGTTACCTTATGGTCCGCTATACTCTAATGCTCAAATATTATTTAACCAGGGATGCCTCCCTAGCCACCGTATATGTCACTTACACGTATGTCCCTTGACGAGTACCCGACTTTCCTTTTGGTTCAACCTCTAAGTTATATAAACTTATGTGATAAAAACACACTCACTCAACACATGTACACTTTTGTTTCTATATCTATTTCTGCGCAGAAATTGTCTTCAGTCCAACTGTGTTACCAATTAGGAGCAGGATCTGTTAAACTAAATTTCAGATTTTTCCAAAAATAGATTTGCGTTATTTACCGCGTCGCGTTATCTACCGCTGTGCGTTACTTATCGCCTTTGCGCTAATTATCGCTTTGCGCTAATTCAACTTTTCGTGACGAGCTACGTGGGCGTAACCGGACGCTACGTTGCGTAATGTACGCTGCGTGCGTCTGCCTTTGGTTTGCGTACGCAAGTCTTTTGTTAGGGACACGTGTACGCAAAACAAAGAGCCACCGTAACACAATTTCTATTTTTATCAATGTGGATGATCCCTGATCATCTACCGCACACCACACTGACTGCCTTGTCTCCCAGACAAGCCGTGTGTTGGTCTATATTTTAACTATTACCTCTACTATGAAATAACAGCAAATCTCTTTTAGCACTTTCTATCAACTATAAAAATTGGCAAACAGGAATAGTGATATACGAAATTTGAAAAAGAAATGCAGATATATATGTATGCGTGCGTGTATACGCAAGACAGAAGAGAAATAAAACAGTTTTAAAAAAAAACACAAGCGTTTTGTTCTTACTTCCGGTTCCCGGATTCCTTCAGCACTCTTTATCTAAGCGAAGCAGACGCTTATCCCGTCAGCACTGCGAGACAACCTCCCACCCTTTGCTGGGGGATAATGTCTGCTGATCTACCTAGTGCAGATATGAGAAGGATAGGACGAGTCCCCAATTGACAATACTAAATTCCTTTGTCGTATAAACAACCCTTTATGAAGTCTAAGAACACTGTACGCTGTTTGCTTAAGAGGTACCGTAAGGGTACGCTATTTGCGTAACGATCGCTCTGCCGTAGGCGAGACGCTCAAGCGTCACGTTCGCTCACGGCCCAGTGATCACAGGACACGTTATTGGTTATGACTAGAGTAATGATTCGCTATGGCGTAGCATACGCTCGAGACCACGAGGAGGTCACCAGCGGCGCAGACGCTCACAACGCTATACCTTAATGTTTAAACCTTATACCAATGAAATACACAGAATAACTTAATGTGAATACAGGGTGTAAGTGCAACCTTGTGTAACCTGACTAACTACAAAGCTGCTTGAGCGTCACCGACGCTCAAGTGAACACTTAACACTATAGGAAATACACAGATACTGGTTTAGGGTCCGAAGCCTATTAACTGTATTATATCTAATATACTTGTAAAAGGGGATAACAGTACAAATGATACACTACAATATAACAGAGACTTCCTAACCAAAATACAATACTATCTAATACAATTCAATACTAGTCTAGGGGAGATGTGAGAGAAACGAGAAAGAGGGAGAGAGAGAGAAAGAGAGAGAGAGAGAGAGAGAGAGACGGAGAGAGAGATTGGCTCACAGTAAGACAATGATTACGGAGAGAAAACTTACGCACAAGGGGAAACGATCGCATGCGCCTGGACATCCAGCACCCGATTTTCAGCAATGAGAACCGTTGAAGAGTGAGAGCTGGATGTGGTCGGCCTGCCTATTTATGCCCCACACACAATGCAATCCAATGGTCCCTACAATCCCATTGTCCATTGGACGTCGGAATTCGGCCCTGTATCATAACAAAAGGTCATAGGGTGATTCATACAGGTGGGCTGTGACGATTTCAAACAGCTCAGGTGGGCGGGAAACTAGGTTTCCCGCCGCATACCTGAGTATGAGTAAATACTAGAAATGGACATAAACTTCTTATGTCCATAACTATTCGCACGAGCGATTAATACGCTCCAAACCAACACCGGAATATTGCTAATTAAATACTCTTCCGATGGGTACCAAACACTGCTGTATGATTCCTATCAGACCCTTCGTACAATACAAAGAGGGATTCCTCAGCTCAGGGACATTCTATATTAACCAAACTTTCAGAATCTATCAAAGGGATCATGATCTATAAACTACATTAATTGTGACAATATGTAACGAATGAGTCGCACGCTACGACTACATAAACTCTACCGTAAATACGCATACCGCGCCTGCGAGTGCACGCTATTGCGGGTATGCGCCTTCACGGGAGAGCGTACGCACGCGCAGCGCGGACCAGTGTGCGGTGCAAATATGGCAACGTGCATAGAGATATTTTTCTGACTTTGACAAGTGTCATACACATCGGCAGCATCCAGCCCTGTATATAGCCCTGTATATAACACTGTAGTGTAATCTCCCCCTATACACACACGTAGTGTCATACACATCAGCAGCATCCGGACACGTACACCAGCCCTGTATATAGCCCTGTATATAGCTCTGCAGTGTATTCTCCTCCTATACACACGTAGTGTCATACACAGCAGCATCCAGACACGTACACCAGCCCTGTATATAGCCCTGTATATAGCTCTGCAGTGTATTCTCCTCCTATACACACGTAGTGTCATACACAGCAGCATCCAGACACGTACACCAGCCCTGTATATAGCTCTGTAGTGTAACCTCCCCCTATACACACACGTAGTGTCATACACCTCAGCCCTGTATATAGCTCTGCAGTGTATTCTCTCCCTATACACACGTAGTGTCATACACCTCAGCAGCATCCGGCCACGTACGCCAGCCCTGTATATAGCTCTGTAGTGTAACCTCCCCCTATACACACGTAGTGTCATACACCTCAGCAGCATCCGGCCACGTACGCCAGCCCTGTATATAGCTCTGCAGTGTAACCTCCCCCTATACACACGTAGTGTCATACACATCGGCAGCATCCAGCCCTGTATATAGCCCTGTATATAGCTCTGTAGTGTAACCTCCCCCTATACACACGTAGTGTCATACACATAAGCAGCATCCGGCCACGTACGCCAGCCCTGTATATAGCTCTGTAGTGTAACCTCCCCCTATATACACACGTAGTGTCATACACATCAGCAGCATCCGGACATGTACACCAGCCCTGTATATAGCTCTGTAGTGTAACCTCCCCCTATACACACGTAGTATCATACACATCAGCAGCATCCGGCCACGTGCACCTGCCTTGTATATAGCTCTGTAGTGTAACCTACCCCTATACACACGTACTGTCATACACATCAGCAGCATCCGGCCACGTACACCAGCCCTGTATATAGCTCTGTAGTGTATTCTCCCCCTATACACACGTAGTGTCATACACATCAGCAGCATCCGGCCACGTGCACCAGCCCTGTATATAGCTCTGCAGTGTAATCCCCCCTATATACACGTAGTGTCATACACATCGGCAGCATCCAGCCACGTACACCAGCCCTGTATATAGCCTTGCAGTGTAACCTCCCCCTATACACACGTAGTGTCATACACCTCAGCAGCATTCGGCCACGTACACCAGCCCTGTATATAGCTCTGTAGTGTAACCTCCCCCTATACACACGTAGTGTCATACACATCGGCAGCATCCAGCCCTGTATATAGCCCTGTATATAACACTGTAGTGTAATCTCCCCCTATACACACACATGGTGTCATACACATCAGCAGCATCCGGACACGTACACCAGCCCTGTATATAGCTCTGTAGTGTAACCTCCCCCTATACACACGTAGTGTGATACACATCAGCAGCATCCGGCCACGTACACCAGCCCTGTATATAGCTCTGTAGTGTATTCTCCCCCTATACACACATAGTGTCGTACACCTCAGCAGCATCCGGCCACGTACACCAGCCCTGTATATAGCTCTGCAGTGTAACCTACCCCTATACACACGTAGTATCATACACATCAGCAGCATCCGGCCACGTACACCAGCCCTGTATATAGCTCTGCAGTGTAACCTCCCCCTATACACACGTAGTGTCATACACATAAGCAGCATCCGGACACGTACACCAGCCCTGTATATAGCTCTGTAGTGTATTCTCCCCCTATACACACAGTGTCGTACACCTCAGCAGCATCCGGCCACGTACACCAGCCCTGTATATAGCTCTGCAGTGTAACCTACCCCTATACACACGTAGTATCATACACATCAGCAGCATCCAGCCACGTACACCAGCCCTGTATATAGCTCTGCAGTGTAACCTCCCCCTATACACACGTAGTGTCATACACCTCAGCAGCATCCGGCCACGTACGCCAGCCCTGTATATAGCTCTGCAGTGTAACCTCCCCCTATACACACGTAGTGTCATACACATAAGTAGCATCCGGCCACGTACGCCAGCCCTGTATATAGCTCTGCAGTGTAACCTCCCCCTATACACACGTAGTGTCATACACCTCAGCAGCATCCGGCCACGTACGCCAGCCCTGTATATAGCTCTGCAGTGCAACCTACCCCTATACACACGTAGTGTCATACACATCACCAGCATCCGGCCACGTACGCCAGCCCTGTATATAGCTCTGCAGTGTAACCTCCCCCTATGCACACACGTAGTGTCCTACACATCAGCAGCATCCGGACACGTACACCAGCCCTGTATATAGCTCTGCAGTGTAACCTCTCCCATCCACACCCTTAGGGTTATAATTTACTAAGGTGCAGGTTTACAGAAGTGGAGATGTTGCCCATAGCAGTCAATCTGATTCTACTTAGCACTTATCTAGAACCTTCTAGAATAGTTCTAGCCAACTTGTGGCTCTCCAGCTGTTGTGAAACTACAAGTCCCAGCATGCCCTGCCACAGTTCTACCACTAGGGGATGCTAATACTCTGGTAGGGAATGCTGGTATGTGTAGTTTCACAACAGCTGGAGAGCCACAGGTTGGCCAGGCCTGTTCTAGAAGATAATAGTTAGAACCTGGTTGCTATGAACAACATCTTGACCTCTAAAACCCGTAAATATACCCCTTAGTGTCCTACACACCTGCAGAATCCGGATGCACTTTTACACCGTCTCTGTACGCGTCAGTCTGCACGCGCTCGGCGAACGCCACCATTACAGCAGAGTTACGCCCACTTGAGATGTAGGGTGGCGGGTGAGCCCTGATCTCTGCTATCTGCACCATACAGCTACTGTACATAAGTGTTTCCGCAGACGGCGCTAGTCATGTCTCTGATACCTGCTGCGCACCCGCCGCTGTACGGTGTGATGGTAACTGTATGCTTCCCCGCAGGTGTCATTGATGACAGAGGGAAGTTCATCTACATCACGACAGAGGAGCTGGCAGCCGTCGCCCAGTTCATCCGCCAGAGGGGACGGGTCTCCATCTCGGAGCTGGCTCAGGCCACCAACAAGCTCATCAACCTCCAGCCTGACAGCAGCCCCAGCGCTCTACAGGTGTCTTAGATCCGTGCGTTACAGACTCATTACAGACTTTGTACAGTGGGAAGCCGGCTCCTCCCCCGCCGCACGCCTCGCCGCGCCCGTTGCTGTGAGTTGTGGTTTTCACCATTAAAGACCCAAAGCTGTTGATTTGCAGGTGTGTTATTTCCTGGGTTCCTGACTTCCGCCTCTAAGGTGGGGATGTTGTTTCTCTTGGATAGGTAAGAACAGAGGTGGGGGAAGGGCGTGCCAAAGACACCAACTCTCCGTACTGAGCCCCCTGCATACATGTATACGTTATGTGTGGTTCTGTATGCAGTACATGCTTTAAGTGAAAACATGGGGCTCTCAGAATATACAGTTTAGCCACTTTACCTGGTTTATGGGCTTCCAAAAAATGTCCCAAAATGTCCATTTCCTTTTATTTTTTTATCTGATTTATGTAAATAGCTTTTTAAACCTGATTCAGTATAATTTCATTAACAAATATGCAGATGTATTAATAAAATGATACTGTCTGTAAAGGTTTAAATAGCTCTTATTTACAGAACCTGATAAGAAAAAATGGACACATTTTTTGGACTTTTTTTTTTTTAATAATAAAAAAGTTTTATATACACAGGTTGAGTATCCCATATCCAAATATTCCGAAATACGGACTTTTGAGAGTGAGATAGTGAAACCTTTGTTTTCTGATGGCTCAATGTACACAAACTTTGTTTAATACACAAAGTTATTAATAATATTGTATTACATGGCCTTCAGGCTGTGTGTATAAGGTGTATATGAAACATAAATACATTCTGTACTTAGACTTGGGTCCCATCGCTGTGATATCTCATTATGGTATGCAATTATTCCAAAATACTGAAAAATCCCATATCCAAAACACTTCTGGTCCCAAGCATTTTGGATATGGGAGACTCAACCTGTATTAAAAAAAAAAAACCCCAAAAAAACCCCAAAACCCTTCATGGTTAATATATAAACGATAGTGCAATACGTGCACCATTACATTTTTTTTAAATAAAATTATATTTATAATATATTTATTAAAAAGACTCGTACAGTTAAAGAAAATAAGCGGTTTATATGATACATGCCTCGAGCAGTGGGGCGGCGCAGAATGACTGTAACGGGGTTTGTCCCTCAAGCATCTCTGGGAATTCCTCCAAACCCCCCCCATATCTAGATAAAACCTAATTGTACTTTAACTTCTTGCAGGACTACACAGTTCTGCTAGAAGATCAGCCAGCAGCATAGGGCTCCTATCCTAATCCTAAGGCTCGCCCATCACTACTGTCTGGCGGGAGAGCAGGGTCTGCGGCAATGCTGTCACCCCAGGCTGATGGTCCATCCATTCAGAATCCTCCAATGGCAGCGGACCCTAGCAGCACCTGTTGCCAGATGGAGAGAAGGGAGACTGCAGCTTCCCTGAGCCCAGGCTGCAGGAAGACCTGTCTTTTTGCAACCGCGGGTGGGTAATCCTTTTATAATTGCCACCCCTTCTGCAGCTAGGTGGCCTGATCGCGGCAGCTGCTGGAGGTTTAGTGTCATGGAAATGCCAGCCTGGTGCGGTCACATGTCATTAGATTGTGCCATCACATTCTGCGCAATAGGAAGTGGCTTATCACTTGCTGTGCAGTAGGGTGTGCGTTATGTCTTTCTATACTGTATGTTATGTGATGTAGATATATGCAGTGAGAGAGTGATCACAGCTGTTGGCCTTCTCACAGAGAGCTAAAGTAAAGACATTATCTAATGTTGCTACTGATGCTTAGCCAGAGTGTCGCAGGTGTTTCATTGTTCAATTGTAAAGTGTTCTGTGCAGGTGACTGGTTATACATACAGTATAATACTGTTTCCCATCATAACACTATGCAGTGCTGCCACCTGGTGGCTATTACGTACATGTTTTTTACCTTTTTTTATTTTATTTTTATTGTAGTTGGTAACCATCCGCTAAAAATGGGTTGTTTCTGACCATCACTGAATCCTCTTATTACGCTTTTACTAACTTGCCAAACTAGCTGTAACAATATGGGATACGGTCGTTAGGTTGACGGGTACTAGGTCACAAGGTCCACATGCGTTTTTTCTCTTTTCCCCTTTTTTTTTTCTTCTTCAATTTTTTGGATTTTTTTCATACTTAACGATCCATGTCGACTACGATTGGAACAGTAATCTGTGTCAAGCGCAGCGAGGCACCTTGCCCGAAGCATGGTGAGCGAAGCGAGGGGACACGGTGCACTAATTGGGGTTCCCCGTCACTTTATGAAGAAAACGACACCAAAAAAAGTAAAAAAAACATTTGACATGTCAACCTATTGTCCCTGTCGACCTAATGACTGTCAACCTAAGTTGCGTCTACCCAACGACCCATACCCCACAAAAAAAAAAAAATGTATATATATATATATATGTATATATATATAAATAATGTATCGGGTATATACAGCAGGTGATATGTTTTGTGATTCTGCATCAAGTACGGTGACTAGCTGTGACACTGAAGAAGTTACAGTTGATCTAGAACGCACCCGTCGCTCCAATTCATCCCGAAGGTTCTCAATGCAGGATCCCCTTTTCAAACTCTGGGGCAGATGTACTAACCTGGAGAAGGCATAAGGAAGTGATAAACCAGTGATAAGTGCAAGGTGATAAGTGCACCAGTTAATCAGCTCCAATATGTAAATTAACAGGAGCTGGTGCTTTTATCACCTTGCACATATCACTGGTTTATCACTTCCTTATTCCTTCTCCTGGTTAGTACATCTGCCCCTCTAAATGATCTAATCCGTGCCCCTCTACCCATTCTATACCTTCACGAACACGTGTCTGCTGCAGGAGCACACCGTTTCCTGTCACTTTTGTCTACATGTGTGTGTCTAATATACAAAGTAACATATATAATATGGCTTAAATAAACCCAGGCGCAGTAGTGATATTCAGGGGTCACCTAATGTATACACCTGTATACAAGTAGTGATGAATACACCAGTCTGAATTCTATCAAGATTTACTTGTGCATTTCAAAAAGCTTCATCATGAACATTTAAAAAAAAATGATTGAAGGCTAATCCAATGAAATGCTGGTGGAAAATCTAGAAAATGTTTATTGGAAAGCCTGCTGCAGCCTAAGAGATCTAGAGTAAAATTTATTGATGAGGTTGCCATTGTTTTAAAACCTAAGATATTGCTGGCAGTATACGGGGGGAGTGACCATCATTAATACCAAACTCTTTCCAAACCCCTATCCTGCCATTGATTTCAAACATTGCACCGTTCACAAAGATCTTCATTAAGAGCTTCTTTATTAAAAGTTGCCAGGTAGAAAAATAGACGTGAGGTCCACCTCTGATTTATACCAGCCCTCTGTCTTTAAGCCGGTATTGAAAAGAATAGGGTGGACAACAGCATGATGTCCCCCAATTTTCCACTGACCAACACTAGGCTTGACCAGCCAGTGCTAGTGGAACCATAGAAGGAGACGCACAGTTTGGTCGTCACCCACCATCACTCCACCCGCAAACGTGCTTCCTATGGTCTACTGCAAATGACCATTTAATTAGACTGCCATATGAATGAAGGGGACCGCTCTGATGTCTCCACGCACACCTGTCTGGGGCAAGCCATTTATTTGAGCATGTTTTACACCTCCGTAATAAATCTGAGGTTTTTGTACTTCTAATGGAAAACACATTGATGGTCAATCCATATACAATTGTAAAACACACCTACAGTATTAAGGAAGATGACTTTATCTGAGCATGTGCTTTGTGCTGTCCTCGGAGATAAAGGACAGTCCATGCGTGGGCTTACAGTACTAGCAGGTGGCATTTCCATTGTTTTCCATGACCCTCGCTGGGCGTCCATACGAATAGGCGCCTGATGGAGCAATTCAATTGTTTCTCCATTTCCCATAAGTATTGACGCACTTAAAAGCACCGGGTTTAGCTGCGCAGAAGCGGCTAAACCTGTCTAAAGAAGTGGTAAGGGCGCCCAAGCCACCATTAGGGCATCCAAACAACGGACTTTGCATATACTTCTTCTCGCGCCTCAGGAGCATGCAAGAAGAAAAGTCCCTCCGCGGCTTTAGGCATCCGAATGGAGCAACAATTGAATTTGCCCATTCGTATTTTCAGCAGGGGGGGGGGGGGGGGGATCCAGACCAATTGAATTGCCCACAAAGTCGTCTCCTTTGTGGAGCAGCAGCCAGTACAGACTGTGGGAGATTTATCAAACCTTTTACAGAGCACTAGTGGAGAAATTGCCATACCAAGTGATCCGCTTCCTTTTATAGAATGCACAAGACCAGGCCTGGCCAACCTGTGGCTCTCCACATGTTGCGAAACTACACGTCCCAACATGCCCTGCCACAGTTCTGGCATTTTTAAAAGCAAAACTGTAGCAGGGCATGCTGGGACTTGTAGTTCCACAGCAGCTGGAGAGCCACATGTTGGCCAGGCCTGCAGTAGACAAATGATAGCTGGAATCTGAATGGTTTCTATAGGAAACCTGTCCTCTTTAGAAGGTTTGATGGTAGAAGGGTTACCATAGGACGTTCCCCTCTCACCGCTATGTACTGAGGAATGGCAGCTACAGGCGGTCATCTGTTACTATAGTAAGAGAAGCCGGGTGAGCTGAGAAGCTGCCAGTGTGTAAATCGGAGGTTTTTACAGCACATAATGTTCCTTTTATTTTAATTTTTATTTTTTTAAAGCAATTTTTTCAGTAACATAGCATAGTAGTTTGCTTGCTGTTACCAGTAGCAACCAAATATAATATTTGTTCACACTGAGAGCTCTATTACGAGTCATTCTGCTATATGCACTACATTAAGCTAGCGTTTGTGTGTCTACAATAGTCTTCACGCTATGCTGTTACAGCACAGCTCCATGCCCTGCCCGATTTTTATAGGACAATGTCTGCCCTGTCCGCCTGCTGCCGCCATGCCACCACCACGTGACTGTATGCCGTGGGCATGGCATCTTCACATTAAAGAGAGAGCTTTTTTTGGAAACCCAGCACCTCCATAACTGCTGGGCACCCCCCCATTAGTGCTGTCGATGGTCGGGCATGTCCCCATTTGTGACCACCCACCCCCAATAGTGATGCCGGCGGGGCCGCGCCCTTTTTATTTATTTTTATTATTATCCATCTGGGATTTTGGGGTAAAAGTAAATATCCATGAGTAATGTCAGTTTTGTTCTTTTTACTACAGTATTTTTAAGAGCATGCAGTACCTTATTTTAACCTGCAGATGGCAGTACAATTGTATTTCAAAATGAAAAACAAAAATACTAATAAAAATAATTGATATTCTAAATTTCAGAAGACTACCCGGGGTGGAATGGCTTTTGCAGGAACAGCATGGGACAAATGTAGTCTGATATAAATTTATTAACCAATTAGTGACTTATTCCGCTCCATTTGTTTTACGCTATATATCTAATGTGCTTGGTCCATTTATAGAAACTGCCCCAAGTGTAACTGGAATAACTGATTTGTAGCTTTTTTTTATGTTGGTTAAAATCTATATTTTATAAACCTGCACAGTACTGCGGGAAAGCGGTCATCTCTCAGACATAAGTGCCGTGTTTTACCAGTGTCCCGCACCGCACACGTCATCCCAACCATGTACTACTGGGAGAACAGGATTCAGTATGGACGGTTTAAAACCTCCTATGTGCATTTAGCTTCTGTCACGTATACAGTATGGACAGGTCAGCCCGATATTGTGTAAGCTTCTGAGTATTGGCTCCGACGGTGTTCCCCGCAGTGACGCAGGTCTTCCTATAAAACGGACGTAGAAGAACAAAGCGCTGCGTTCAGTACGTCTGCTTCAGTGTCCCTGGGCAGGTTACACAGGCAGTGGCAGGTGTGAGCCTGAATATAGCAACCAGAGATTTCACCTGCACAGATGCTGAGCTTTAACTCTTTCATCGCCTGAGCCATGCACACATCCGGCATGTGATAGAATTGTGTTAACGTTTTAAAGAAGTATCCCGTTGTTATATTTTGCAGAGTTAGACAGAGCATAAGGCCGTAACACAACACCCTGTCACTTATGATTTAACGTTATAATTGCTTTTTTAAAATTTATGTGTTAAGATTTGAGCAACGGTATGTAGACCTGCAATACTGTAGGTCAGCGACTTCAGTAGCATATTATCCTTGCCAGATAATATTACAAGCGCTGGGTATCGTATGGTGGTGTCTGGGATCTTGGCGGTCTGCATACGGACGCCGGGATCCCAGCCGGCAGAGGGGCGAGCGCAATGAAGCCCCTTCCGGCCCGCTGGGCTCGCCACGAGTGGGAATAGCCCCTGTTATCCGGGATTCTGGCTGTCTGCATTGTCAGTGGTTGGGATTCCGGGATTTGTACCCTGACTGCCGGCAATGTAACTGCATCCCTATTACAATACGCGTTCCACATGTCTGGTGCCAAAAACAAATGTGCCCACATACACCTATCAAATCGCGCCAAATAGCTCAGTTTGGTGCGCCATGAAAACTGCAACAGCTGTTGCGTGCGTTTTTGTTTGCGCCACAATTGACTAAATTTGCATCTTTATCACAATACTAATTCCAAAAGTACAAGATACCCATACTT